>NC_073232.2:64506666-64809696 GCF_029281585.2 Gorilla gorilla gorilla | reverse complement strand
CTCTGGAAACTAAGCCTGGTTCCTGCTGTAGTTTATTTTCTGCTGATTCCTGAAACACCAATGTGGTTCTACTTCATAGCCTTGGGTGGCAAATTCTAGCTGCCTTTTTGTGATAGTCTCTATAACTGTGGACACTGATTCTGTGACAAGTTAAGGTTGAATTGATAACCTAGAGTAGAAAGAAGGTTACATTCAGGGTCATCTACAAAACAGAAATGTTGCAATCTCCTTCTCTTTTAGAAAGGGACATTTCTCTAAAGAGCTGTGTAACTGACCATTCCCATTTTGCATCTTAGGACCACTAATATTCCCACCACTGTGCAAATTCAGTGGTGAGTCTCAGCAGATTTCACAAGAAGTTCCTACCTGGACCAAGCTATATCCTGTGCGCTGGACCAGTGCGCGGAGGGCTGCTTCCTTCTGAGTGCCGCTCAATCCATCCCCGGATTTGTGATTTGATTCCATTGAGAGTGATTATCAGCAAAAAATCAGGTTAATTAGGGTTGCTCACTGAAAGCAAATTTAAGATAAATTAAGTAAATTACTGTTGTCAAGTCCAAACTTCTCCTTTTCATGAAGGACATCTTTAGGAAATATTCTCTGTAACTGCGTCATTGAAGTTAGAGCAACTAAGAGTTACATACAAACAAGGCTGTGTAAATGTGCTCGTAAAAAAAACTTTTAAAAATGCACAATATTGGTTGAAATTTAGAAACAAAAAAAATGAACAATACCCATTCTCCAATTATAATGCAGATTAGTAATTCTGAATCCACTTATCTCAGTATGTCACCAAATACTCAAAAACAGATCAGCTCACATCTATTAAAAGAATATGAAGAATGTTCCTTACAGATGTGAGAAGAGGGCACTGTCGCTCATTCTAACCACTAAGATAAGAAATCAGAATTCTCAGAGATTGAGGTTTAGTCTGTGTGTCAGCTAAGATAGTTACCTACTTATTCTCCAAAGATAAATTTTTAGAACAAAATGTGCCAGTATCATATACACAGAAGTCATCATGCAAAGTACTCTATGTAATAAAAATGTGACATTAATTTTAACAAAACAAGAACAATGGATGCTTTTGACTTGACGTGGGAAGGGTTTGCTAACACCCAGATCACATACCAGAGACATGTTCAGTAGAGTACATGAAAACTTTTGTAAATTTTAAAAAATGATGAAAGTTTACATATGTTCACGTTTGTGTGTACAGATATAAATATATAATTTCAGCATTTCCTTGTCTACATTTTCTATTTTGGGAACATGATTTGAATCACATTCCAAATGTGATGGCTGCTCACATCCACAAGTTCCCAGAACAAGATAATGTCCATTTTGAAGGTTCTAGGCTGTAGGAGTGTGAGGCCCTGGAGGTTCCCACATACACAGAGGTGAAGGCTGCCACACTGGGTTCTAGTTATTAGTGGCTCAGGGAAGGTTCTTTGCTGGGTTTTCACCCTGCTTAATGTGCTCTGCCAACCAGGACAGAGGAATATGTTTTACAATGATCTGAATCAAATACAACTAGAATGTATTTGAATATAGGTACTTTTGAAAATTTTCTGTCATATGCATTGAGAATTCCTGTACTGCTTCACATTGTCCTTTAAAGACTCAGAATGAAGACACCATTAATAATATAAGAAACTGGGTGAAAAATTGGGTGAAAGAAAAAAGTGAAGCTGAAGTGATCGTTTCTGAAAAATGCAGCTTTAAGGTATTCTATTACTAAAATTACTATTACTTGAATAACAGAATAGTAATAGAATATTACTATTAGTAACAATAGCAATATTACTAAGACTACCTACTAATATTAGTATTAATAGTACTACTATTACTAATAGCACTAATATTAGTACCAATATTACTAATAACACTAGTATTACTAATTGCAGCACTATTAGTAATGACAGTGCTAGTATTACTAACAGTAGTAATGATAACAATATAGTAATAGGTATTCTATTACTAAAGTAGAGGTATTCTATTACTAAAATTACTATTACTTGAATAACAGAATAGTAATAGGATATACTATTAGTAACAATAACAATATTATTAGGACTACCTACTAATATTAGTATTAATAGTACTTCTATTACTAATAGCACCAATATTAGTACCAATATTACTAATAACACTCGTATTACTAATTGTAGCACTATTAGTAATGACAGTGCTAGTATTACTAATAGTAGTAATAATACCAATATAGTAATAGTAGTAGCAATAGTAATATATTATTATAATTACTAGTAATTATTACTATTACTATTATTATGATTATAGTAATACTAATCATAATAATAGTAATAGTAATTATTACTAGTAATTATAATAATACTATGATAGTAGCAATAGTGATATTAATAGTATTTGTAATACTACTATTAGTATACTAGTATAGTATTACTATAGTAGTGTATATAGTATGCTAATACTATATATTATGATTAGCAATGCTAATCATAATAATAGTAATACTATAGTAATACTAATAGTACTACTATTAGTAATAGCAATACTATAGTAATACTAATAGTACTACTATTAGTAATAGCAATGGGTTTTCTACTACTGAAGTAGTAGAATTAAATAAATGTCCCCAAGCTAATAGATAAGCATCATTTAGAAAGTAATATTTTGGCCAGGTGCAGTGGCTCTGGCCTGTAATCCCAGCACTTTGGGAGGCCAAGGCAGGCAGATCACCTGAGGTCAGGAGTTCGAGACCAGCCTGCCCAACATGGTGAAACCCTGTCTCTATTAAAAATGCAAAAATTAGCCAGGAGTGGTGGTGCATGCCTGTAATCCCAGCTACTTGGGAAGCTGAAGCATGAGAATTGCTTGAACCTGGGAGGTGAAGGTTGCAGTAAGCTGAGATTATGCCATTGCACTGCAGCCTGGGCAACAGAGTGAGACTCTGTTTCAAAAAAAAAAGGAAGTATATTTTCATTATAATTTAGAACATCAAAGGAAAAAATGAGATTATCAACAGTTAGCTGTTTTTAGGGACAGAACAATGTCATCCTCTTTATATAAACATGGACATTCTTGCCTTCACCTTCCTGATGGTTCTTGCCTGCTGCTGACTCAGGGCAATTCAGTTTGCATTCACTGATTGTTTGAAGAAACATATAGTTAATGCTATCTCTTTGCTATTTCTACCCTCTGTCTGGCTTTAGGGCATTGCATTTTAGGGGGAATCTGCTAACTTAGTAAGTTAACATGCCAGCTTCAGTGTCTGTACTTTGCAAAAGGCAAAACAGTTTGAAGACTTACAAAGGAAACTAGTCTTTCAGATAAAATTTAACTCTTGCTTTTTTCCCAAATGCTACCAAAATTGTCTTTTCGTGAGGATACTCTCAAACCCTCTCACTGTGCTTAATTAAATTGCAAGAGCAGGGAGGCTGTGGATGGGGTCTGATGGGATTATTTATGTATGTGTTACACCTCTTTGAAGGCAAAGTCTACAGTCTTCTGGCCAAGTTGTAGATTTGTTCTTTGCTGAACTTCATCTTTTCCATCAAAAAGATAACAGTCATGCTGAAATGACAAGTTTATATTTGCAAAATCTGCCTTTAGTTTTGGTTAATAATTAGTAAAGGTTATTAAAGGTATCTTGAGATCAGAAAGGTCTTTTGATCACATATAAATTCACTCTGAAGTTATTGAGAAAATCTGTATAATATCTCAATTATAGTGTCAAGTCATTGGGAATCAGGGCATGGAAATAAAATTCAAAATTTGTCATAAGAAACACTTAATCTTTAATTTTTATTTTGCAAAAACAACCCCCTCTCAAAGTGTTGACCTAGTCTAAGGAGTGAACTTGAATCCCAGATAAATATTTCTTTTAAGCAAGTCAAACTTTTATTAAAAAGCTTGGCCAAATTGAAATAAAGCCTTTGCAATACATCTTCTAATTTAGCACCTTGTAAGTTCTTCACATCAGAATTATGAAAGAATAGTTCTCAAAGTATCTTATTGAAGCAATAGAATTTAAAACAAATAGAGCAGGCATTAAGACTTTGGAAAGACAGAGAAAAGCTTTCATGAGTATTTATCACCTATTAATTCAGAAATTATTTATTGAGTATCTACTGTCTTCTAAGAATTTTCAAGACATAGGGATGTAGATGAGAAAAAATAAAACCAAACCTCTCATCCCCCAAAATATCATGGAGTTTTATAGGGGATGAGAGAGGTAATAAGTAAGATCAATAAGTAGAATACAAAAAGTGGATCTCATGGAGGTTAAAAGTAGAAAGGTGGTTACTAGAGGCTGAGAAAGGTAGTGGGGAGAAGGAGATAAATAGAAGTTGGTTAAGGGGTACAAAATACAGTGAGACAGAAGTTCTACTATTTGATAGTACAGTAGGGAAATTATAGTTAACAATAATTATATATTTTAAAATAACTAGAAGAGAAGATTTATAATGTTCCAAACATAAAGAGAAAATAAATGTTTGATGTGATATTCCAATTACCCTGATTTGATCATTACACATTGTATAGAGGTATCACAATATCACATATACCCTCAGAATATGTACAACTAATATATGCCAATACACAGTAAGTAAAATATAGTATACTTATATAATTTCTGTGGAGAAAATCCACAGGTTTTTGGCACAGCACTGTTATCTAGTTGAGGATGGCTGAGAGCAGAAAGGGTAAAAAAAGATGGAGATTGGATGGAGGGGAAGGCTACGGTCAGTATTACAGGAAAGAATCATATATTCACATACTGTCTCTAAGCATCAATTTCCTCATTTGTGAATTGGGGTGATGAGCAGGCTGTGCAACATATTGTTGTGAAGATGAAATGAGAAAACACCTGTGAAGCATTGACCTAGGTTTGCTAATATCTCATGTTGGAGGAGAGAAGCAGAGTAGAGGAACAGCAAAAGGACTCCAGAAAGGGCCTGATGAAATGTCAACTCCTCCTTGTATAATTTCCTCCCCTTTCCCTTCCCTTCTTCTTTATATCCCTTCTAACAATGGGATGAGCAAAGGACACAAAGTATTGAAAGCCAGGGCTTCCTCTAGTTCTTACAGCTTCCATTAACTGGCGATCAGAGTCTTCTTGTCCTCTCAGACACTGTGTTTTTATTAGCAATGGAACACTTGGTTTAAATGTATCCTCACCACCAAACCTGCTATGTAAAAATGGTCCCCTCTTTTCTTTACTTTTTTTTTGAGATGGAGTTTTGCTCTTGTTGCCCAGGCTGGAGTGCAATGGCATGATCTCAGCTCACCACAACCTCCGCATCCTAGGTTCAAGTGATTCTCCTGCCTCAGCCTCCCGAGAAGCTGGGATTACAGGCATGCACCACCGCGCCTGGCTAATTTTGTATTTTTAGTAGAGATAGGGTTTCTCCATGTTGGTCAGGCTGGTCTCAACCTCCTGGCCTCAGGTGATCCGCCAGCCTCGGCCTCCGAAAGTGCTGGGATTACAGGAGTGAGCCACCGTGCCTGGCCAATCCTCCCGGCAGGTCCCCTCTTTTCTTTTTCCACTTTTATCCTAGGGGAAGCTATCTGAGCCTGTTTCTTTACATATAAAATTACGATGGGGCCGGGTGCAGTGGCTCATCCCTGTAATCCCAGCAATTTGGGAGGCCCAGGAGTTCCAGACCAGCCTGGGTAACATGGCAAAAGCTCATCTCAACAAAAAATACAAAAATTTAGCCAGGTGTAGTGTCATGCACCTGTAGTCATGCTACCTGGGAGGTGGATCACCTGAGCCTGGGAGTTTGAGCTTACAGTGAGCTGCGATTAGGCTACTGCACTCCAGCCTGGGTGACAGAATGAGACCCTGTCTCAAAAGTACTACTACTACTACTGCTGCTGCTGCTGCTGCTATTACTACTACTACTACTAAAATAAATACAATTAGGATGATGATAATTCCATCATAGGGTTCTTTGAGGATTCAATATTAATATTGGGAGCTAAATAATGAATATGCCTTTAAAATACTTAAAATGGTTTCTGGAATTTAATAACCATCCAATAAATATTAGCTATTATATCATTTTAATTATTATAATTATCAATCTCTAACTCCAAGAGGCAGAATTTCAAAACCAACTGTGGGAAGGATAAAGTCCCAGGTTCTTAGCATGACACATTGTCCCTTCAGGACTAGACCCTAGACTCCCCTTCCAGTGTCATTCACATGCCCTGCCACTTGGCCTTCCCATGCTTTCTTACACTTCCAGTTTCTCTGCTTGGAATGTCTTTTCCTTCCCATGCCTTCTAACTTTGCCACATTGCCCTTACTGATCCTTCTAGACTTGATTAACATCTTCTTTGCTCTGTGATGCTTTCTTCCTTTGACAACCTCTGTAGGTAACCTTCAAGTGTCAGCTCCTCAGTGCTCTCAAAAAAACCTGTACATCCTTGTATTGTTTCGCACATGACTGTATTTATTGGCTTACACGTCTAACTTTTTCACTAAACTGTGAGCTTTCTGAGCACAGGGACTATCTTGTACCTCATCTTTGTTTGCCCAGAAGGCTCAGCTTGACATTATGCTAAGTGCTTAATTGATACTTTTAGAAGAAATGCAAAACTTTGGATCAGCAATTTTATAAATTACAGAGACTTGCAGTCAATTAGAATTAAATTTAATCTGAATTGAAAGTCCTAATACTTATTATTTCTCTTTTTCTAGTTACTTCCTGAAAGTTCCATCCTGGAATGAATTTGTTTTATATAAGAAATTGATTTTTGTTGTTTCTCTGCATTTATGAATATGTCATCATACTTGTGAGAGAGACAAGAAAAGTAAAAAAATTCAGAGTGCAGAGTGATTAAAATATAAAGTTGATATTTGTACACACTTTCCTATCTCTTTCTGGTTTTATATTTGCAACATCAGTGCCTATTTGACCAAGAAAACAAAGATCTAGAAATTCTTGGGGGTTCAAGACTTCTGCCTTCCTGAGAGGCAGAGAGGGATTGGAATGAATAGCTCACCTCGTCACTTGGCTGCAACTGCTCAATGGAAATTGCCATAGTTCACTACTGGGCAAAGTTAGAGCTGCAGTTCCCGACCCTGTTGGCCTCAGGTGCCAGTGGGTCCAGTTTCAGGGAAGTTGGCAGGGAAACAGATGAGAAGGAAGTTGGAAGAGAGACACAGGCAGGGTAGTACATTCTGACTTTTCTAAATCTAGACCTGTTAGCTGGATAGTATGTCCTGCTCTTTGATTATAACCCTGAGCTAGAAAGAGGAAACACATTTATCTTGTACCTAAAAGCTGATCCCACATGAAGAACCAAGTCATGGAAAGAAAACTAAGCGAGGATTTTAAGTGAGATTTGTTATCTAGATTTGCCTGAAGTTATGAGAATGGTAGAAGGTCTTACTGCCCTAGTGGACCATAAGTTGGCAGCTAGGGAAACAGACAAAGAGGGAAAATGAGTAATATATGTATATAAGTTTTTAAAAGAAAATAGAGGTGGGGCTAGCTATGTTGCCCAGGTTGGTCTCGAACTCCTGGGCTCAAGCAGTCTTCCCATCTCGGCCTCCTAGAATGCTGGGATTACAGGCGTGATCCAACATGCCTGGCCTGTTTTTTTTTTTTTTTTCTTAAAGTCTTTCAAATGGTAAATTGGGGAAGATACAAGACAAAGGTAAGAGGAGTACATACTAGAAAAACACATTTAACGAGTCATGAAAGCATAGCTTGGCAAAAACAGAACTAGAAATAGTAGTTGGGCACTACTGGGTATCTATCCAAAGGAAAAGAAATCAATATATCAAAAACATACCTGCACTCATATGTTTATAGCAGCAATATTCATAATGGCAAAGATATGGAATCAACCTAAGTATCCATCAACAATTGGATAAAGAAAATTTTATATAATATTATATATGTATAGTAGAATTTTATTCAGCCATAAAAAAGAATGAAATTCTTTTATTTTATTTTATATTTTGCAGCAACCTGGTTGGAACTGGAGGCTATTTTCTTAAGTGAAACAAGTCAGACACAGAAAAACAAATCTGTTCTCATTCATAAATGGGAGCTACATAATGTGTACACATGGAGGTAGAGAGTGAAATGATAGACAATGGAGATTTGGAAGGGTAATGAAGTGAAAAGGTGGTGGATGATGAGGGATTCCTTAATGGTTACAATGTACATTATTTGGATGATGGATACCCTAAAAGTCTTGACCACTCTGCAATCTAGGCATATAACAAAATTACACTTGCACCCCATAAGTTTATACAAACAAAAGAAATGGTCATTGTGAATGACAGGCAGAGAGGAACAGAAAGGAGACAAAAGATAAAGACAGAATTAAAGTTAGAAGATTTCTTGGTTAAAAATTAAAGTAATTATCCTCGACTTTAACAAAAGGATCAGCAAATATTAATTTAATATCTGCCCCGTGGTAGACAATTTAGAGTTAGGAAATGAAGGCATTCTGTTAATAGTATGTTTACTATCTTGATTTGATTTTTCGGAAGAAATTGGATAAGGAAACTGAATGGGGACAAAGACTATTTCTGACTTGGTAAGCAGAGAAGTGTTCTTTCATAATTGAGTGAGAAGCCACTGGGGCCCGTACAGTGAGGTGCTCCACGTGCATTTCAAATCCGTGATGGCTTCACTTGCCTCTGGGACCTCTCCAAACTGAACCGAGTCTTTCCTCAATGTTTAGTTGTGCCTTGACATTACATGATGTAGGCTGGCATAACTTTTATGTAACATGAAAGTTGTACAAGTGGTTTTAGCATGAATTTCAGCCCTTGAGTATCTCCTGGGAATTTTACATGAAAGAAATTCTAGATAGTACTGAAATGGTTGGTGAAGGATTTATGACTGAAGTCTATATATTTGCCTGATGATGCTAAGTAAATATTGCTTTGCATTGCTTGATACAAAGCTCTAATATCCACCTTGGAAAAATATTTACAATTGATCTTAAGTCTATTTTGGAAATTAATTCATGTGGTAGCATGCACTTTGGTCATGCATCATGAGCCATAGCAAAATTAATAGAGAATATGTATACATAAAATTTCAAAATATAGCCATGAAGACATCACACAAAGTCCCAATATGCAACATCTCAGTTTTTTAAAACAATACTAGCAAAAAAACTAACCAGAACCTCCTCTATGTTTTTCAGGCATTAGCAAAAAATCATATATTAATTTGGAACTTGTCAATTTAAGCCAAGACAAGGCTTAAATTAAAGAAAGAAAAGAAATGTAAAAGTTGTTCATAGTGGACATGTTAATTTTACTTGTAAGTATTGACAAAAATTTTCCTCTGTAGTAGGTTTCCACATTTTTAAAGAAGAACAAGCTTACACTGAAATTTCAGTTCTGTTCTTGAATTATCTGTAGCAAACTTACACAGGGACAGAACTGAAATGTAAATGTAAGCATCTTTAAAATTGTGGAACCTGCTGCAGAGGAGGATAACAGAAAACCAAATACCATATGTTCTCACATATAAGTGGGAGCTAAATGATGGGAACGCATGGACACATAGAGGGGGACAACACACACTGGCACCTTTCAGAGGATGCAGGGTGGGAGGAAGGAGAGGAACAGGAAAAATAACTAGTGGGTACTAGGCTTAACACCTGGGTGATGAAATAATCTGCACAACAGACCCCCATGACACAAGTTCACCTGTGTAATAAATCTGCACTTGTATCCCTGAACTTAAAAAAAAAAGTTAAAAAAAATTTAGTTCTGCCACCATGATTTTAACTTTTCTGAGGTCTAGTTTTCTAGTCTAAAAAAGGATAAGAATACTGATACCTAACTTGAAGGTTTTTTTAAGCATGAAATAAGTAAGGTAATGAATGTGAGAGCGCCTAACATAGTACCTGGCATATAGAAGGTGCTGTAGAAATATTCTATTCTTATTCTTTATTTGCTGCTTTGCTTAACTCATCTTAGCCATGACCTGTGATTTTCTCATTGGTTATTCTCCTCCTGTTTCTCCAATGCAGAGAAAAATTCAATTTCGAATGCATTATCTTGAGCTCTTTTATATTGCCTTACTAATGGATCCAGTTATTTCATTTATCTTTGTTTTTGCTACCTAGTAGAAAAGTTGTTAAGGTCCTAAGACTGTTCATGTTTGTCACCTCTCATAGAATATATTAGTATTGTTATGAAAGGTAGGCACAACTGAAATATCTAATGATAAAGAAATATTTGAATAAGCAGTGATACAGTACAGCTAATCAAATCAATGTTCTAGAAGAATATATAATAATTTGGACAGATATTTGTGAAATATAATAAAGTAGAAAAGGCAGGTTACAAAACAGAATGTATGGTCTGATTTCATTTGTATTAATTTTTATATTCAAATATGCTTTGATTACACAAGGCTAATTGGTTATCTCTGGGTGAGTGGATTAACAAATTATTTTTGTTTTCTTCATTCTTGCTTATTTGACTATTTTTAGCTTCCTATGATATATAGCTCTTGCTCATAATATAAAATATAAAAGTTAAAATTATGTTAATAAATGGATGTTAATGAAAATGTCATACTTTTCATGAAGATGTGGTCAAGTCTCTATTCTTGTTTTTCTTTTTTAATTAATACATAATAGATTTAACATATTTTGAGGGTACATGTGATAATTTAATCCATTTATATAATTTGTAAAGCTTAAAGAAGTATAATTGGGATATCTATCACTTTAAACATTTGTCTCTTCTTTATGCTAAAAACATTCAAATCATTTTCTCTAGCTATTTTGAAATGTACACTAGATTTTTGTAAACGATAGTCTGTTTATTGTTAATTACAACACAATAAACACTGAAAATAAGCATTCAACTAAAGAAGCTAGGAAAAGAATGAAATGGACAAAAAGAAATTGGAAGGAATCAAAGATAAAAGTAGAATTAATAAAACAAATTTGTAGACTTGATAAATGTATGTAACAGCTGAGTGTAGTAGTAAATTAGCATTCAGCTGGCAATCCTGACAAGGTAAAAAGGAGAAAATAAATTTTCAAAACAAGAGAAAAACTGGATATAACCAAAGATTCATAGACTTTTAAAAAAGAGAATACTTTTACCAATAATTTGAAAAATATACATGTAGTGGACAAAACCTTAGAAAAGTGTGAATTTTTAATCTCAAGGATAAGTTAAAAATTTGAATAAACTAGTAATCATAATCTATATTGAAAACATTCAATGTTTTCCTCCCAAATAACACCAGATCCAGATTGTTTTATTAGGCAAGTTTTATAAATCTCTTTAAAAGCAAATTATTCCTTTGCCATGTAAAGCCTTTTGAAGAGTAGAAAATAATAGAAAACTTCTGAAATTATCTACAAACTCATCATATCTGATAGAGAAAAATATACTACAGAATAGAACACTAGACCAGTATCATAGGAGTATAGATATGAACTATATATGAAAAAGCATCCAAAATAATAATATACAATGAACAAGATGGGATCACTACAAAAATATAAAGTTTATTAAACATTAGGGATTCTCGAAGTTTAATTCATTTCATTGATAAAAAGAAAACACGTCATCATCACAGTAAATCTAAAAATGGCACTTAATGAAAGTTAATACCCAGTATTGGTTTAAAAAAAATCTTCATAAGTGAAGAATAGAACAAAACATCCTTAAATTGATAAAGAGCATCTCTCAGAAACATGAAACAAACATACTTAGTAATGAAACACCACAATCATTTATTCTCGTTAAAAACAAGTAAATCAACTATATAATATGATTGAAACTAATGAAAGATTACTACAAGGAAAATTATAAAATAAATGTTCTGTATTTAATAGAAATAACAAGTGAAGTATAATAAGGTCTAAACAATAGAATAAAAACATAAAAGTTGAATAAACTTAACGAGAAAAGTTTAAAACCTATATAAAAAAATGATAAAATTTGACTGAAAGATCTAAAGGCCTTAGTAAATGGAAGTTTTGCTGATGTAAAAATATCAGTTTTCCCCAAATTATTACTTTAATGGAATTCTAATTTAAAGTCCAATGAAATTATTCTGAAATTTGACAAATTGATTTCACAGTTCACCGGGCAGGAACAATGTGCAATAAATGCCACAACATATATTGAAAGTGTATAATGATTTGGAACCGCCCTAATTAACAGTTTAGATTAAAACAAGCATAGAAATAGAGAACCAGATTAATGGAGTAAAATAAAAACTCTGGATCCATAGTTTTGTTTATACTGGAATTCACCAATAGGTGCTATTTCAAATTCATAGGGGGATCATAAACAATTTGAGAAAAAAAATAAAGTGGGCATATCACCTCATAACATGCCAGCATTCTAAATGGAATAAAGAAGTAACCTTTAAAAACATTGTGTAACTTCCAGAAGTAAATATAGTAGAGTGTTTTTATAATCTCATGGTACAGAAGGTCTTCTAAACCAAGCATATTAAGAACCATAAATGAAAAGACTAGCAGATTTGACTACAAAAATATTACAAACTTCTGTAATGGCAAAATAAATGAAGTTAAAAAGAGTCTACAGACTGGAAGAGAATCATTGTTATTTATGTAATAGATAGAGAAATATTATCTGTAATATACAGATTACTTTTAAATAATAGACACATATCAGTGGACAAATGAGCAAAGGAAATGAACAGTCAATTTAAAGAAAAGAAATCAAAATAGCTTATAAACTTATGATTTAAAAATGGTAATCTTTAGTGATCAGGAAAAGGCAAATTAAAACAAAAAACCAAGATAACATTTTTTTGCCTATTATGTGGCAATATGTAAAAATATTTTAAATAAGCATAATAAACATAGCTACCATTTACTGAACACATATGCTATGTTCTGAAAATTTTAAACATAATTCATTTAATCCTCATAAAAGTTCAGTGATGTAGCTATTATTAGTCCTATGATACGGGTAATAAATCAAGGTAGAGAGAGGCTAAAGTGCCCAAGGTTACACTGGTAATGAGTGGCAGACAGATGATTTGAATTTAGGTAGCCTGGAGGCTCAGATTGTGTTCCTAATTACTAATTTTATTTCTTTCCAGTTTCCTCATCTTAAAAAAAATTAGGCAGGGGGTGTGGAAATTATATCTACCCTGCCTTCCTTAAAGTGTTGCTGTGAAGAACACAGGACACCATAATGAGCCAATGAGGGCGATGCTGTGGTCCCCATTCTCTTCCACAGGGACACATGGTCTGGAACATCTGAAGCACTATGGTAACTTAGCCTCTTTGCCGGAATGAAAGTGAGCTATTGTAATAGCTCCTTCGAGGAGTGGTGTGGGTGGATTGTCTGATGCTTCACTCGGACACATCAAGGAATGATCCCCTGTGGATATGGTCTAAATGGACCCAGCTGTCTGCTATGCAGAGTCATATCTCATTGAAATGTCACTCCTTGGCAAGTGTGGCGCCTTCATGGTTTACCAAGTGATGTATCATTTTGCAAGATCTGGCTCAGCTTTCATGCTTACTTTTATTCTTATATTTAAGTTCCTTTTTTTTTTTTTTTTTTTTTTTGAGACAGAATCTCGCTCTATCACCCAGGCTGGAGTGTGGTGGGGTGATCTCAGCTCACTGCAACTTTCTCCTCCTGGGTTCAAGAAATTCTCCTGCCTCAGCCTCCCGAGTAGCTGGGATTACAGATGTGTGCCACTATGCCTGGCTAATTTTTGTATTTTTAGTAGAGACGGGGTTTTGCCATTTTGGCCAGGCTGGTCTCGAACTCCTGACCTCCAGTGATTCACTCACCTTGGCCTCCCAAAATGCTGGGATTATAGGTGTAAGCCACCTCGCCCAGCCATTTAAATTCTTTAAAGTGTTGATTCTTCTTTCCACTGATCTTTAGTTCTTCTGGATTGTAGATAGCAAGAGAAGAAGAAATTATCTATAGACCAAATATCTCATGAGGTTGCAATGGAGGTAATCAAAGCCCCAAGTGCTTCTCAAGACAACTAACACCACTATGTGTAGTTGTGTTACACACAGCTACACACAGGGAATGAGTAAGGTCTTCTCACTCTCCATCCTCAAATGACCATATAATTCATTTTTCCTTTTTCTCTTTTTCTGTTTTATTCTTTAATTTTTTGTTCTTTCCTGCTCTTTTGGTGACACCCATGGCTAAAGAAGTTTCTGAATCCATCTGACATGTATATTGAACTTTTAAGGCAAGATATTAAATGTTGTAGAGGAGTAATGCTGATACAACTTTCTAAATAAATTGTTATTTTTGCAAGGATGTGTAGGGCTAGCTGATGTTTGATTACTGTTTGTTGAAGTTTAAAATCTATATACCATCCTATATGGAATCATTCTAAGTCCTAAGTAGAGTAACTTAAAATAGCAAAACCTAAGACACTGGAAAAATTGCACTGTAATGAAAATATCTATAGAGAAAAGAAAAACTGTATCAGAGAAAAAATACCATAGGAACCACTGTCTTAGAGTTTATCAGAGAAAAAGAACAAGCAGATATATAATGAACAAATGATTATTTTATTATAATTTTAATATGTGTTTGTGTATATATGTATATATCTGTGTACATGCACATATGTACACACACTGGCATTAAATCAGGGCATTAAAACATGCAAGGGGTAGAGGAGGCATATTTTCTCAATTTTTTAAAAAACGACATCAAATCAGAAATCAGATACAAGCTCATTAAAGGAAAAATGTTACCTTAACTCTTAGGAAAGTTAAGCATATTCATCTGGCCCACAGATCATCAGATCATCATTTTTGCAAAACAATCCTGGCATCTAGAAATCTTTTTTGTTTTGTTTGAGGAAAAAGTAATTTCAAATAGTTGGAACAATTTACTTTCATATAAAAATCTGTTTAAAATTGTATAATTTATGATCCAATAGAAACACATCTTCCTTTTTAGCATATTCTCATTAAGTGGATTTTATAAAGGTACATTTTATCTGTTTCGAAAGACATTTCTCCATTTGTTAAAAATGCCCTTTAAATATCAATGAGAAGCACTTTAAATCCCTAGGATTTAACTTGAACTATAAATGACACAAGAAAATACCAGAAGAGGAAGCATTCACCTATGCACCTGTGCACATCTTGTTGCAATAGTACGAGATTTAACTGCAAACGTTCTTAAATTTTAGCAAATAATATTCGCTCCATTAAACCTCTCCTTCCTCCTTTTTATCCCATGCCCTCAAAACTTCACTGTAATCTGCTCCAACAGAGGTTGTGTCCAGTTTGAGTAAATCCCTCAACTGTTACTTGCAATAACTTGCTTTAAAGCCTTATTCTTAAAATAATGTGCCACTATTAAAACATACTCCCAATTGGCATTAAAAGATCACTTAAGAACCGCCGTAGCAGAGCCAGGTGCCAATAGCCATGACATACAGAAGCTGTGCACAAAAACCAGACTCCCTGCCTGGACTCATGGTAGAATCACCTGTGCTTAGGCATCATCTTACCCTCCCGGAAGGATTCTGATTCAGCTGGTTTGGAATGGGGCCCAGGAAATGACAGATTTTAAAGCTTCTCAGGTGATAACAATATGCAGTTGCATCTAGAACAGCTGACTGAAGCTCTAACTTACACATGTGACAGGTCAAACAAAACAATTGAGAATAATTGAATTTATTCCACCTGCCAAATACATGGGCCATATACTCACATAAAAAATCTAATTAAAAAGAAAAAGACTACATGAGAAAGGTAGAAATTAGACAGCAGGAGAAAAGAATAATTCAAAATTTTCTCTAATAATTGTTTTGTCTACGGTTTCATCATTTCTAATGAGTAAATGTTTTCCTAGTTGTTAGTATTTATAAATAAAATCCTCGAAGTACCTTAAAAAATCTGACTCTTACTAAATTCTGGCTCAAATGGTTTGTTTCAACTCAGTTTTGATGAGGACTCGCCAATAAGATATTTATATAACCACTGCATGCATAAAACTAGTACTTGTTGTGTGGTTCTATGTACAGAAAGGAAGCAAAAGCTGTGGGGTAGAGAAAGGACAGAGAGCAAGGAAATCTCTTAGGAGAAAGGAGCAGATGTAGGAGAGTTGAGTCAGGTGAATAATGAAGAGCCTGAGCAGTTCTGTGAATTGCTATGAATTCTAACTCTGAAGTCCTAACAGTCTCTTTATCCAGAGCAATCTTCAATATAGGCACCTCATGAAGCCTGGATCTTAACTTGTTTTCTGCTTTTGGTACATATGTATCCTTACCTGTTGCCCTCTCTACACTCCTAGCTCTATTTCCCACCCCATCTTCCATTACTGGACTTACCCTGAGCTCAGCTAAAGTGTAGAGTGAAAGAAATGTCACTGCTTACTACCCTCTAGGCATGGCATATCTGTTCTGCACACCACTGGAAGATCAATCTCCCTAAAATATTCCTTCTAGTATTCTCCTGCCCCAAATCCTTCACTGGACCCATCACTAACTAGAAAGAAACAGTTCAGCCCCTTAACCTGACATTCAGTGCCTGCCATGACCTGGTCGTAACTTGACTTTCCTGATTTTCTTTCAATACAAGTCTGGAGCTATTCCATGCTCAAGTCCGTCAGGTCTCCTAGGCACACCAGTTGCTTTTTATTTTACCTAGGCGCCTTTGTCCCTGTTTCCCATTTCCCACATGCCTAGGATTCCCATTATTCTTTCTATAATTTCCCTGGCTAAGCCAAATTCATGTCTATTCCATCAGATCTTGGGTATATGTGATTGTGTGTATGTATAGATGTATAAGTGAACTAGCACATATGTGCAGACATGAATATGTATATACACACAGGGCCGAATAAACTCTGAGAGGTCAGTGTTTGCAGCACATCACACAAGAAACCTACCCCTTTCCTTTTGTAATTGCTCTGACTTCAATACTGTCTAAAATTGTCCAGCCTGTGCTCCACTTGGACAAGCTTATCAGAAACTCAGAAGCAGGAATACTCATAAGTGCCCTGTCCTTGTCAACACTGAAGATTGAGAGATGAATGATAGGTTTTTAACCCCAAAAAGATCTTGGAAAATTTTAACAGCAGATGCAATGTGAGTGGGCCTCATCCAATCAATTGAAAACCTGAATAAAACATAAAAGCTGAGTAAGAGGGAGCTGGGCCTGCATGACAGAGCAGGGACATTGGCCTTTCCTGATCTTCGGACTTGAAATATTGGCTCTTCTTGTGTCTCTAACCTGATGGCTTCTGGACTGGAACTTACACTATTGCTTTTCTGGGTCTCAAGCCTTTGGACTTGGGCTGGAACTATGCATGGGCTCCCCTGAATCTCCAGCTTGCTTACTGCAAATCTTGGGACTCCTGCTTCTATAATTGCATGAGCCAATCCCATAGAATAAATCTCTTTATTTGTATTTATATGTGTAGACTTACATATTTATATGCATACTTACACAAATTTATATTTGTTTTATGCATTTATAAATGTATTGCCTATATATACATATACTATGTTTTTTTCTAGAGAACACTGAATAATACATACACGTAACTCTGTTTTTGTGTTGTTATTGTTCTAGTACCTGTAAGATCAGACTACTACAGGTGACTGTTGTGCTATCTTTATTCAATTATGATACTCAACTATTCCCAAAATGCCTGACTTCTAGAAGATTCTTGGGGAAGAGAGTTGACAGAATTTAGAAATTATAGAATGACATGGCCTAATGAGAAAAGCAGAATGTCTTTGTATATATGTTTAATTTTTAAGTTGTCTTTTGAATTGGTAAAGTGGTAATCATGGCATACGATGTAGATATTCTTCAGCTTAAAAGCAGTTGATTATTCAATAGTCCTGGTACCAATTATTTGCGTGGTATATTATAGAGACCTGATGAGCTGTGTGTGCTCTATTTCATTCATTCATACTTCAAGTGTTATGTTTCTCCCTCTCTTTTTAACCTTATTGAGACTCTGACCTTCTGAACTTAGTTGCAGCATCTGGTTTCCTCAGACCAATTTGGAGAAATTTAAGTTGAAAACTCAATTTTCACCAAGTCTGCCAATCACTGACTAATGGAGTACATTTGATCTCTGAGTGAAGCTTTAAAAAATCCATCTAAAGCTCTGTGTTACAGTGGCACAGAAGCAATCTGACACTTGTAAGGAAAGATAGCCTTATGTTTCTATTTTAAAAGCCATATTATATTTGTTCTGATGTTATGCTAATTTACATGCATCATCATAAGTGGCTTTGAGTACTGATCTTTTCTTTCATAGTGATGAAAATAATAAAGTCTTAGAGATTTGCATTCTGGTGTGAGGATCTGTATTTCTCTTTTACTTCCTCTGATAATTACCCAGTTTCCTTCAAATCATTCTGTACTAATTTAGAAGACCGTGTCTGTGATAGGGAGTGTCTCTGTCTTAGAAAAAACTGAAAGAGGGCCGGGCGCCATGGCTCACGCCTGTAATCCCACCACTTTGGGAGGCTGAGGCAGGAGGATCACGAGGTCAGGAGATCGAGACCATCCTGGCTAACAAGGTGAAAACCTGTCTCTACCAAAAATACAAAAAATTAGCCAGTTGTGGTGGCACACGCTTGTAGTCCCAGCTACTCAGGAGGCTGAGGCAGGAGAATCGCTTGAACCCAGGAAGGGGAGGTTGCAGTGAGCTCAGATCACGCTACTACACTCCAGCCTGGGTGACAGAATGAGACTCCATCTCAAAAAGAAAAAAAAGAAAAAAAGAGAAAAAAAACTGCAAGAGAATCATGGAGAGACTGTTTCAAATTTCCACTGCAAGGCAGTGATGGGGATAGAATTAATTTCTAAGCCACCTCATTCTACTTTAAAAAGCACTGTACATTTTTACCTCATGGCCTCTTTCTCATCTATTTTCCTCTAGTAAAGCATTTTGTAATCAACACAGAAATATGATGAGAGTTATAGCTAAATGGCTAAAGTTTATGCACACTTGCTTGGTATTATTCTAAGCACTTTATAATTTCTGATCTAATTATTGAAACAACCCTGACTTTACAGAAGAGGAAATAGTCACAGAGTTCAGTAATTTGCCTAGAGTTAAATTGTAGCAAGTGGTAGAGCCAGAATTTGTATCCAAGCATTCCAGATCCAGAGCCTTCTGCTTTAACATATGATTTGTCTCCCACTCTGCTATGCCAACACCACAGGTCAGAGCTTTGGATCACTGGGCTTTAGGAAATCCTTTGCAATTCTGAGTTACTAAATTATTATAGAAAGGATTTGATTTTACGGCTTGTTTTTAAATGTCAGAGAAAACTAAGAGTTTCCAGGCATTATAGGTTTTTCTCTTAAAATATCTTAAGGGTCCATATAATGGCATTTGCTGCATGATGTCAATTCAAGTTAATGCACCTGTTAAATATCTGTGATTTAATGAGAAAACTAGACATGGATGAATTAGTATCTTGCAAGTGTGATACTCAAATGACTTTACTAATAAAATTCTTTGATAAGTTAATTATTCCTTAAAGATCAGACAAATACCTGCTACTCAAGTCCCTTATATCACCCCCAAGTTACTTGTGACACTTCCTCCCTGGACCATCTGCTCTTGACATCTTCTCTTCCCTATCATCAAAACTTGCTTCCCACAGGGCTTTGCCAGGCTAGTCTGTTAAGCGATTTTAGTCCCTATCACTCACACCCCGCATCCCAACTAATTTGTATTTTAACAAAACTTGTGGGAACAAACTCTTATTCTAAATGAGTAACTCTATTCAGGTTGGTGGAGCTGCTATTTGGGAGCATCTGAGTCTCAATTTAAAGTTCTGAATTAGGTCAGTTTAAATATGGGACTCCCTTAGCAGACACAGACCTAGCAGCCCAATTATTTTTTCCATGGGGAAAAGGGTATGTCCTCCAGGTAGGAGGTGCTATGTCCTCTTCAGACACTAACAGAATTTGAGTGTAATTGCAACCAAGTCATTCATGACAATTACTTTTTATTTTTATCAATGTCTCCATGGTTTATCCTGTCACTATGTTCATGGTGCCTGTATTAGTCTGTTCTCATACTGCTATAAAGAAATACCTGAGACTGGGTAATTTATAAAGAAAGAGGTTTAATTGACTCACAGTTCTGCATGGCTGGGGAGGCCTCAGGAAACTCACAATCATGGTGGAAGGCAAAGGGGAAGCAAGCTTAGGCCTTCTTATGTGACAGCAGGAGAGAGAAGTAGTGTGTACAGAAGGAAAAGTCAAACACTTATAAAACCACCAGATCCCATGAGAATTCACTCATTATCATGAAAACAGCATGGGGGAAACCACCCCCATAATCCTATCACTTCTCACCAGATTCTTTCCTTCAGGCCTAAGGATTACAATTCAAGATGAGATTTCGGTGGGGACAAAAAGCTAAACCATATCCATGTCTGTGTCTGCATGTATTTCCTCTGTGATGTGGGCCTGTCAGTCTCTCCAAGTCACAAAATGGGTCTCCTTTAACTGAGTCTCTGGCTACGTCAGTCCATGAGTCTGGGCACAGCAAGGAAGGTGAGACTTGGAGTGAAGGGAGTATTCCTCTTTAACTATAGGGATTCTATTAATTCGTCTCTCAGAATTTTCACAGAGAATCAGGCTGAATTAGAAATGCTGTACAGTGGGAAGTGGTATAATGGAAAAGTATCCACTGAGGGTTCAGGTTCTGCTCTTGGGTTCTCATTCTAACAAAAACCCAAGTTGGGGAACCCAACTTGCTTTTCTCTGTCAAATAAATGATCTCAAAAGTTTTCTTCAGTTCTAAGCCTTGATGCTTCCCAGTGTTCCATTTGTCCTTTGTTCACAGGGTGGCCTGTGCCAGACTGCCTGGACTCACTCCTGCACCACTTACTAGTGGTGTGACCTGGGGCAAGTTTCTCTGTGTCCCTAAGCTGTAGCTGCTTTATTGGAAAAATGGCGTAGCAATAGTACCCATTCCATAGAGTGATGGAGGATTAAATGAGTTAACCTATGTGCCTGGCATGTGGCAGGATGTAAGAGGATGTAAGAGCTTTTATTAACATCATTGTTATCATCATCGTAGGGTGCCAATTATAATTAGTTGGTAGTAAGTACATGAATGGCGAGGAACTCTTAGGGATCTTCAGAAAAGAAGGTTAGAAAGAGGATTCCTGAGATGAACATCTATATGTGCCAACACAGTTTTCCCCCCATGGAACCTGATTTTGATTTCTGACTTCCATTGCAAATAATCAGAGGCATTAGAGTTTAATTACATCTAATAATTTAAAGTACATTTTAGTTCATGCTGAAGGCCCCAGATGGAAAGATAAGCACTAAACGAATCCAAGTAGAAGAGCTGGATAGAATACTAAAATCAATAGAAATAAAAAATTTCATTTGTGCACAATGTTTTGCCAGTCCCCTGCCAGGCAGGTAGGAGATTTTATAAACCTCTGTTCCTTTATATCTTTCACTGTGCTAGTCACAGCATCTGGACTGAGTTATAATTACATCTTTTTAGGGCTGTTTTCTTCTAGGTCCCATATGGGGGTGGTTCTTCTCTCACCTTCCACATGGACCTTTATGTCCTCTCTTCACTGTTTTCATTTAGACTCTTTTTTTTTTTTTTTTTTTTTGAGGTGGAGTCTCACTCTGTCACCTAGGCTGGAGTGCAATGGTGCGATCTCGGCTCACTGCAACCTCCGCCTCCTGGGTTCAAGTGATTTTCCCGCCTCAGCCTCCTGGGTAGCTGGGATTACAGGTACCCACCACCATGCCTGGCTAATTTTTGTATTTTTCTGGAGATGGGGTTTCGTCATGTTAGCCAGACTGGTCTTGAACTCCTGACCTCAGGTGATCCGCCTGCCTTGGCCTCCCATAGTGTTCGAATTACAGGCGTGAGCCACTGTGCCCGGCCTCATCTAGCCTCTTAACTGATAGGTACATTAGTTAATGTCCAGTGAAGTTGGACATCATTGTGTTACATAAACAGAGTTGGGCTTATAAACGATAGGTGGGAGCATCTTTCAGTTAATCAGATTTGTACAATTGGAATGGTGAATATTGACACAGTTACCTTGAAGAAACTAGGCATACTGAATTGACATCAACTATAAGAAATTTGCCATTAAAAATCTTTATAAGTTCTTGTATATGAAAAGCTTTATAAACTAGAATATCCTATGGAAATAAGATATTGTAGTTAGTTCTACTACTTAAACCTAGTGATTTTTAAATCAATTGGGCATCCTAAAACAATGAATAGTTTTTAATTGCTGGAGGAAGGGAAGGCATCACTACGTCACTACTGCAGGTGGGATTTTATAGAATTATAAACCAATCCTCTCACTTAGACATTCTGTCTGCCTAAATTGTCATGTGTTAATTCTCTTTAGTCATATTACATCTGGAGCAGAGCATTGCACTTAACTGCGCAAATCAGAAGGATTTATCTTACATCCTTATTAGTATTTCTCTCTTAATATTACCAGGGACCAATTCCTATTGAATAAACAAACTTGGAAAATGTTCTCCATGTGATTGTTAATACATATATGCATAAAACTCCACATATAAATCTATATAGGATAAAAATCTTAGCTTACATATGTTTAAAAGAAATCAAATTAGAGCTCTCAAGATACCAGCATATTTTAGACAGGACGATAATTTTTTACAAAAGGGCATGTTTTAATTTTTGGATTGCATCAATCAAAAATATTCATTACAAAATTTTAGTTTATTAAATTAAAAATTCTAAGTGGTCATTAAAACTGATAACCTAGACCGGGCATGTTGGCTCATGCCTGTAATTCCAGCACTTTGGGAGGCCGACGCAGGCAGATCATGAGTTCAGGAGTTCGAGACCAGCCTAGCCAACATAATGAAACCCCGTCTCTACTAAAAATACAAAAGTTAGCCTGGCATGGTGGCGTGTGCCTGTAATCCCAGCTACTCGGGAGGCTGAGGCACAAGAATCACTTGAATCCAGGAGGTGGAGGTTGTGATGAGCTGAGATTGCACCACCACTCCAGCCTAGGCAACAGAACGATACTCCATCTCATACAAACAAACCATCATCAACAACAAAAAACTGATAACCTAGTTGGAGTAGATTTGATGAAATGAAATGATGAACTAGCTTTCCTGGTTGAATCAGCAGCAAACATTTGTTAATAACTCTCCAGATTTTACAGGATCAGGCCAAGGAGCAGATGGGATACAGATTTCTAATACAGAATGTCACCGCAAGGGTGCTGCTCCTTTTCCAGATGCTTTTCCTGGAGGCAGTTGGATTGTGAGAGCTGCACTTTGCAGGAGCCTGGTTACTGTTTCTGTGAATAAGATAAAATGGTGTTTATCCTCTGTCGATCAATACTGTCTTGTTTGAACTTATTGAGTCATTTTAGAGACACATAAGGTAATGAAAACCATTGTGCAATAGTACCCACAGTACTACTCAGCTTTCTAAGGGATGGCAATTTTTAAAAGACAGTTACTGAAACAGATTTTTAACATCAACTGCCTCCATGATGAAATGAGCATGCACTGTGTCAGGGTGTCCCATGGGTTTGGGTGAAAAGGTGTTGGGGTTTTATACCTAAGAGTTTTCTTCAGCAATAATCTCTAAAATAAAAATATACTCTGTGTGTGTGCTTTAATACTAAAAAAATTTACAGACTGTCTTTCTCTGAATAAATGGAATAGTGCTACTATTTGTGATTAATCAAAATTTTTTATGTACAGTTTATGATTTCAACTTTATTAGTATTGTTTTGAAAAACAAAGCCTAACAGGTATACTTGGGCAATTTTAGAAAATTTTTCTGGAGGTTGTTACAAATAGGAAAATGAAAAGGGAAGTGGGGTTTTTGCTGAATTCTTAAGTACCGGGGACCACATTTCTCTCCTTTGCTTTATCATCTAATTTAAACTTCACAAAATACTATGGGTCAGATCTTACCCCCATTTCACACTTGAGGAATCTGAGATTCAGTGGAGTCAAACAATATGCCCAAGGTCACAAACCTAGGGAGTTTTACAATAGGCATTTCCACTTAGCTGTGTCGAGGCAAAAAGCCTAGTGTTCTTTCCGTAATTAATTTTAAAAGTTTCTCAGATAGGCATAGTCCTATTTGGTGGAAGACTAGACTCTAAAGTCCTTTAGATTTTTCAACTGTGATTATTTCAATGGATTCTGATTGTTCTGAATGCTGGACATGGGCTATAAAAGCGATTTGGTCTTTCTTGTTCTGTATTCTGAGAAATGCCAATTTTGAGAGATATTGATAGATGTTCCTGAAAGAAGATGTTCTGTTGTAAATTAAGCCCAGGAAACAAAACATTGCCTACTCTCTTAGATAGTTGTGATAAATGACAATATTTGCATGTGTCATGAGTCCCCAGTGCTCGAGCGTATGATATAATGGTTACGTGCTTGGGCTCTGGATCAGACTACCAGACAAAGGAGCCTGGCTCTGCCACTTGCTAACTGAGTAGCTGAGCCTGTTAGGTAACTTGTCTGTGCCTCCATTTTCCCATTTATAAACTGTTATAATAGTATCACACCATAGAGTTGTTCCAAGAATAACATGAGATAATGCATGGAGAGAACTTAGAAGTAGACCCGATAATATAGTGCTTCACAGATGCTTGTTATCATTATTACTCAAAACACTCATGTGGTAACAAGACCTGCTATAACTTTTCTAACACCGTTTCCTCAACTTACTTGACAATGGAGTTGCTTTTCTTTTGAGCCACATTTATTAACATCCACTGAATATAGTGTAGGAAATGTTGATATTTGAAACGACATAAAACCACCTTGGCATTAGTGCAGTAGAAAATAAGAACAAAGTATTTATAGTGTTTTAATATCCATTATGTCATTTTATAATGTTTGCCCACACAACAATATTTATTTTCCTTGCCAGCTGTCTTCTTTTTTCCCTTAAAATCGATAAATAGTAAAATAGAACAGTAAAATGTTAAGAGTTGTCTGAAATGGGCAGATTCAATGTTATTCCAGAAAGTATGAACCTTATAAGTCATTTGTCTCTTTCTCTGTATTTAGCAGGGCAAAACCTTACTGCTTTGACAAATAAGTGATATCACTGTCATTTCCAGACCTGTGCTCCCATTGCGTGCTCCATAGCACACGTTATAAAGAAAATTTCAGAGCAGACCAACACATTTTTTGATGCTCCTAAATTATAACTAGAGCTGAATTTGCCAAAATACGATCTATAAAACACTAATCCTGCACAATGTGCAAGTAATGCTGTGTTCTTCATCTTCCTGGAGATATACAATACATATCTGAAAAGTCCTATAGTAAATAAAATCGTTTGGTTTGGAATCCTTTCTTCTTGGAACTTACATAGGTAATCATGACAAAAAGTCAGAGAGTTTAGGGGGTTTCTGGTAAAAATGGGATATTTTTGGTAAATGTCCAGATTGATTTCTTTCTTTAGCTAAAATACCATTATAATGTATTTGGAGTACACAAAAAAAATGTGAAAATATATCCACCTCAGCACAGTTGCCCAAATTGTGGAAACAATATAATAATTAGCCATTCCAAGGTTCAGATTTAACACGCTGAAAACCAGTCATTTTCCATAATTTTTTTTGGTCAGAATCAAAAGTGAATAGTTTAAACATTCCTTTGGTTAGCAAGATAATGGCAGGCGGAATCGCAAGAGTTGTACCAAGACTTTCTTTTTTATGGTGGTAGTAGCTCTGGAGATAATTGAATATATGAAGTCTAAAGTATGATAGGAATTATGACCCACACACAGAACTCAAAATCTGCCGGTGATGTTAATACTATTTCTTTTGTTAATTATATTTTTGTTTCTCAGGGTCCTAGGATTGGGACAGGCACTCAACCACAACTCTCCCTGCTGTCTGGTTAGAGCTAAATAAACTTCTCACAACATTGGCTCCACTCTTGAACCCTCCGTGGTAAGTCTACAGAAATTTATTAAATCCTGGCAGCTATCTCATTTTGAGATTATATAATAATTCCAATATATTCTTTTGTTTTCTGGTTGTTTCATTAGTCTAAAAACAAGCTAGATAATTCTTTGAATTAGGCTCGATAACAGAAGAGGGTAAAAGCTGTTTTCACTGCATTCCCACTGATACCACAATACACAGTTTCACAGAGTTGAAATAGAAAAAAGCAAAACACATGGATCATACCTGAGTAATTTCAGAGATCCCCACCCGGAAAAGGTTTCCTTGATTATGGCGAATTCAGCGTGTCACTCGGGTTATGCTCTAATCGTCATATCAAACTCCAAAGGTTCAGTGGCTTTAGGTTTGGTTTACAATTCCTGGGAGTTAAACTTTAACTCACCCTGTCTCTTGCATCCATGCAGCCCTTTGACCAGATAATTGGGTCACTACAGCCCAGATATAATCTACTAAAACTATCTTTGTTATTTGTTTATAAAATTAAAATAAATGTTGTAAAAATGTTGGGGTAAATATTATTTTGAAGATATTTTATTGGCTTATACGATATATTTAAAAAGTAAAAACTCACTGCAATTGGATACCTAAGCTTTCCTTTATGTTAGTTCCTTTGTTTTTTACTATGCCAAAGTGATATTATGGCTAAGGTAATTTAGGAGAATATTTCTTTGTTTTACACTTTTTATATCACTATATTACATGGAGTAAAGTGTGGAGTTTTAGGTCAAGTACGTAGATAAATGCTGACTTACAAACAGAAAATACACAAAGCATTTATATAACAAAGTAGATAGATTTAGACCAGATCAGGTTGGGGAAAGCATACTTCTTTGTATACAAGCTGCTCATTTAGATTTTAAGAGGAGGCCACTGTGTGAGAAGCACAATAATCCGCTACATACTGGGGTTATATGATAGCTGATGCTATTGTTCATTGCCTGAAATCTCAGTGGTAACTGAGTTTCTTGAAAAATAGAGAAATGGTGCTTTCAGAAATACAAACATTATACTCTGAGTTCTCTGGTAAGAGCTGTAGTCTACAGAAGAAATCCCTAAGGGTAATAAAGCCCACTTTTAAAAAAGGAAGAAGAACCAAAACCTTCCTAATTTTGAGTAAATTTTGGTTTAAGAGCTTGGAAACCACACATTCCAAAACTAGAATTAGAGGATACCCCTACTTGCCTTTAGTTCTAGTAAAAGGAGTCTAATTTTCTAGGAACCAACTATTAAGAGAGCATTTTTGTCTATAGAAAAGCACAAAACAAGCAATCCTTCTATAATATAGACGCAAAGGAAGATCCATCAATTAAGCACATCTATGAATATGTAAGAGAAGAGATAAAAGATACTGTTGGAATGCTAGTTCTGCTTACAGTTTTTAGTTCTCAAACATGGAATTATTTCAGTTCTCAAACATGAAATGATTTACCATTTTCCCATAGCAATGGATGATAGGGTTTAACAAAAACACCCCAGGAACAACTGTTTTACCCCAGAATTGCTCCCCTGATGTTAGACCTAGAGAAAGCATTTATGCCCCACCCAGCTAGATAGCTGAATGAGGGACACATCCCTCTACTTCCTTCTTGGGAAGGGATTCCCTCACAAAGTAGCCCTGATGGTTTCCTAGTGAAAGCTCAGTCTGGGGTTGCATGGTTCCCAATTGAGTGGGGAATTCTTTGAGTTTGCCCGGTCCAATAAAGAATTGTTGATGTTGTAAGATGGACAGTTTTGAGAGGGTTTCCTTTATTGTTTTTTGTGATAGGGGCTTAGATGGTGATAAGTGGAGATGAAGAAAGGAAAGCTAGGATTTTTAGGCATCTGATGGAAACACCAAAACACAACAGGTAAAAGGAACGATATTAACTAGAGTCTCAGTCCATTCAGGTTACTATAATAAAATACCATACAAGGCTGGGTGTGGTGGCTCATGCCTGTAATCCCAGCACTTTGGGAGGCTGAGGCAGGTGGATCACAAGGTAAGGAGACTGAGACCATCCTGTCCAACATGGCGAAACCCCATCCCTACTAAAATACAAAAAAATTAGCTGGGCATGGTGGTGCACACCTGTGGTCTCAGCTACTTGGGAGGCGGAGGCAGGGGAATCACTTGGACCCGGGAGGTGGAGTTCGCAATGAGCCAAGATCATGCCACTGCACTCCAGCCTGGGCAACAGAGTGAGACTTCATCTAAAAACCAAACAAAAGAAAACAAAAAGAAAACCATACAGTGGGTAGCTTCAACAACAAACACTTGTTTCTCATAGTTCTGGAGGCTGGAAATCCAAAATCAGGGTGCCAGCAGGACCCTCTTTTTGGTTATGTCCTTACATGGCCTTCCTTGGTGCATGCATGCAGAAAGAGAGATCTCATGTCTTCTCCTTTTTAAAAATAAGGGCACCTATTTTTAAAATGAGGGACCTAGGTCATGAGGGTCATGAGGGACCTAGCCTCATCACCTACTCTAACCATAATTACTTCCAAAAGGACCTATTTCCAAATACCATCACATTGGGGGTTAGGGTTTCAACATATTAATTTTAGGAGAAACACAAACATTCAGTCTATTGTAACCAGTTATTAAAAATATGTCAGTTGCTTATTTGATGGATCCTGGCATTCAACAGGGCGGGACTACAATCGCATTAACCCAAAATCTGATGATTTCGGTAGGACAATTCATATATTACTCCTAACAGCCAGTGGTAGTAATGAATTTGGTAGTAATGAATTATTAGGTTATTGCTTTCTATTTTTATTGCTTTTGTTTTTTAAACCATTTTGTTACAAGGATAGGAATACACTGATCAGGAATAAAAATAAAAACAATGGATCAGACTTTCTTTTTCTGAGGGCTACTTAGAGAGAAAGTCTGTGGCCCTGGGACAGAGAAACCAATCCATCAGAATGAGATCAAATTTATGACCTTGATCTCATCAGTCTAATCAAGAGAGCTAACTGTACCCAGGATGGCAAGGTTTGCCTTTACTTTGTAAAAATAAACCGGTTTAGATAGTGGCTGGTAAATGTGAATTTTCTATTACTTTATTCTACAAACAATTACTGAGAAACTTCTCTCTGCTAAGTGTTGCATTAGAAAGGTGATTACTTAAAATGAGATTTGAGTCTATTAGTAGGCTATAAAATCAATAAAGTGGGTTGTATCTAACATATTAAAATAGAACAGAAAATATCAAGTGAATTGCATCTAGAAACGGTAATACTGGCCAGGCGCGGTGGCTCACGCCTGTAATCCCAGCACTTTGGGAGGCCGAGGCAGGCGGATCACCAGGTCAGGAGATCAAGACCATCCTGGCTAACACGGTGAAACCTTGTCTCTACTAAAAATACAAAAAATTAGCTGGGCGTGGTGGTGGGTGCCTGTAATCCCAGCTACTCGGGAGGCTGAGGCAGGAGAATGGCGTGAACCTGGGAGGCGGAGCTTGCAGTGAGCAGAGGTTGGGCCACTGCACCTGGGTGACAGAGCGAGACACTGTCTCAAAAAAAAAAATACAAACAAAAAAACCAAAAAACAAAAAAGAAAGGGGTAATACTATTTATGAAACTTTTTTTCTAATTATGTATCTATCTGTGTGTATTGGTTATGAAGTAAACTTTACTTTTTATTGTGGATCACAATTTTAAGCGTTTGGAAAATACTGTGCTAGTCTTAAGGGATTCAGTGGTTAACAGACCAGATGGAAGGTACACACATTAAGCATATACCCCAATGATTAACTAATTATAGTTGTAATAAGTGTTATGAAGGAGAAGTACAGAATGCTAAACAGAACATAAAACATAGGGACCTAACCTTGTGTAGGGCTGGGTGGGTTGGGAGGTACTTGAGGAAAGCCTTCCAGAACACAAGACATTTAAGCTGAGACCTGAAGGATGTGTGGATGGGAGGTGGGCATTCTAGTGAGTGGAAATAGCTCATATGGATGCCCTGAGTTCGCATGAGTTAGGCACATTCAAAAAACTGGTAGAAGGTCGGTTGTGAAGGGCAAGAGGGAAAATGATGGGGAAATTGACTGGAGTAGGTAGCCAAGTCAGACGATTCATAAAGGGCCATCACGAGATTCCCAGCATTATCCAGGGCCAATGGGAAGGAAGTCACGGAAGCATCTGAAGAAGGGGAGCCACGTGGACTATTTGTATAGATTCTGGGTGTAGAGTGGAGAATAAATTGCCATGGGATAACACTGCCTGCTTCTCTCCTTTTTTTTTTTTTTTTTGGTTGTCTTAGAATAATTTTACTCTTGTACATATTCAAGTAAGTTGGTGATTTGAACTTGAAGGAGGCAAAGCATCTAAAAGAGACCAGTAAGAGGGGAGGTGGCAGGTGATGGTAGTTAAGATTAGGGTGGTGGCTCTGGGAAAAGAGAAAAGTAGACATGGTCCGTGAAATGTGTAGGAGGTAAATCATCAAGAGGATATGGGAACTGAGGGGGGCATGACATCTAAAGGACAAGTCTCAAATTACTGAATGCAGCCATTGGCTGGATGGTGATACTATTTGCTGAAATGAGAATGCTCAAAAAAGAAGAGACTTACAAAAATAGGCTATACCAGTTCCATAGTAAGTACTCATTCGGTGGTTGCAATGATCAATCATTCATACATGAAATATTTGGCTTATGGATTTTAACGAATCTTGCTTTCACTATCAGAGTACATTTAGGTAAAAATCATTAATTTTTGCTGGTGAAGGCAAAACGTAAAGCTTAAAAAAAAAATAACTAAAAGTCAAAGATTACCAAGAATAAGAAGCTTCCTTCCCTGCCACCATCCTCCCTGCCCTGGATCAATAAAAATATCTCTTGCAGGTGGATCATGAGGTCAGGAGTTCGAGACCAGCCTGGCCAAGATAGCAAAACCCTGTCTCTACTAAAAATACAAAAATTAACCAGGCATGGTGGCTGGTGCCTGTAATCCCAGCTACACGGGAGGCTGAGGCAGGAGAATCACTTGAACCTGGGAGGTGGAGGTTGCAGTGAGCCAAGATCGCACCGCTGCACCCTAGCCTGGACAACAGAGCAAGACTCCATCTCAAAAAAAAAAAAAAATCTCTTCATTGATTTCAGTGTCCTTGGAATTCAACATTCTATTTTTGAGTGTTTGGTGGGTTGGTGGGTGGGGTTGTTTAATTCACTGGAAGGGAGCATTTCAAAGAATTGAAGGGCCACATCAGACACACTGAGTAGTGCAAAAGCCTCCTTCTCTTTCCTTGCTTATTGACTAGAAAGTACTCTGATCCAGGAGTTGGGACCTTAGCACTTCAATCCCAAGACACTATGATTTATGAGCTACTTAGCCTTGAGGAAGTTTCTGCCCCTTTTCTGAGTCTGAGTCCTTGCCTTTCATGGGGAAAATAACTACATCCCTGATCTACCTCACTGATTGTTGAGAGGGTCAAGGGAATTGATATATGTAAAAATGACTTGAAAATAATAGAATACCATGTATTTACAGAGTGGGATGATTGCAAAGCAGATTAGATCTGTAGCCTTTGAGGTGATGTCAGTGCAACTTCTTGTTTTGATCTGTGAAATAAGAACTTCTAGGATTTATGCCTGTTCCTTTGGAGATTCATAACATTTCAAACCTAAATGCTCAATGCTATTCTTAATGTTTGCAAGACTTTGGAAGACAGCAGAATTTGATTCAGTGGGTTAGAATTCATCTGTTTGCATAATGTCATATCCCAGAGTTTTAGATTTTTGAAAATATATTGGTTTTGTAACTGGAGCCATCTAGTGTTGAGTTGATTAAGCACACACACAGGTACACACACACACACACACACACACACACACACTCTCTCTCTCTCTCTCTCTCTCTCTCTCTCTCTCTCTGTCTCTCTCTCTCTCTCTCCTTTATTTTGTGCTTTAGGAAATTGCATCTTGTTCTCCTGGCACATTAGAATGGTGTTTTAGTATAACATAATTGTAGGATCTGATGAGAACTTAAGAATTAATGTAAAGCCCTGGCTACATCTAAAAACCATGGTAACAATGGGATGCTAGCCTGGCCCTGACCTTTCACCCTGAGTTAAGTACCTCCCACCTTTCCTTGTTCCTTTTCATCCTTACTCCTTTGTTTAATGAGTGTTCTTGAAATTAGAATTTTTAAATGTGGTCTTGTTTTTTTTTTTAAAAGAAATATTATTTAGCTCAACCAACATAAAAGCAAATACTGATTTTGTGTAAAAGAGCAATTTTAGAAAAAGAAATCCAGTTACCAAATCTGGTGTATTCCTATAGTCATGTTAGAAAATTACAGATCATCGGGTCTTTAATCTGTACTAGAATCTGCTCCATTCTCTTTACTGTAAAGAAACAAATTCTCATAGAAAAATCTGCACTCGCTTTTATATAATGACCTGAGAAAAAGTTATCACATAACCTCTCTTTTAATGATCATGTCATTACCTATCTCTTTGAGTTAATTTTACTAAGTTTTGATAAAAAGAGATATATTCTTTTCAAAAGGTAGGGGACACTGGAGGAAGCAAAGTTAAAATAAGTATACACATGTGTTTGTGTGTGCACCACACAAACATTTGACAGATGACTAACGAATGACTCTGAGAAGCTAACTACGTCAATTTAGGCAGTATTTTTTCATTTTTTTCACAATAAAAACTAGATCTGGCCACTATAATTTCCAGAATTTAAATCAGGACTAATTCGTCAAATCCATACTTTCTATATCCAAGTAGAAAACATTTATCAATAAAATAAAAAGGGCATTTTTTTCCTGATTTTCTTAATAAATACAAGAAAAACTTGAGAGTTAAGAGTAACAAAAGTGGAATACTGAAATGCTAATTGTATGCATTCATACATTTTCAAATGGAAAAAAAAGAAATCTGAAACTAATGGCAAGATTTTTGTGAAAAGAATATTAACCTTTCAAACAAAACTGAGGTTATGTTTGAGGAGCCGAATTCTCAATTTGTGTTATTTGTAGCTTATGCAAAATGGAAAATAACCTTTCAAATGTGCTTTGCAGTTTCCATTATACTTTCAGTGGATCTTAACAACAATCATGTCAGTATTAGAAGCTGGTAGAGTATAATGTTAAAAAGCATGGGTTTTGCAGCCCAGTTGCTAGGGTTTTTAATATCCCGAATCAACTACTCACTGATTACCTGCTTTCAGGTAAGTCATCTCACTCTCAAAGCATCTATTTTCCCATCTAGAAATGGAGATAATAATAGCACCCACCTCATAGAGTTCCCATGAAACTCAGAGGAGAGATGTGTTGGCAAGTGCTTAGTCCAGTGACAGATTCATGTTAAATATTTACCTAGATTTGGAAGGGTGGGGAGATAGGAGGGGGATGAGAGATGAGATATTACTACTTAATATTACTTAATGGGTACAATATACACTTTTTGGGTCATGGTTACACTAAAAGCCCGGACTTAACACTATGCAATATATTCATGTAATAGAACTGCATTTCTACCCCTTATTTAACAAGAAATAAAAATATTCACCTATATTAATTTTATATTAATCAGTTTTAAAAGGAGTCTTCAACATTAACTGTATTTCTTCCATTATCCTAGCAAACAAAAATGAAACTGTGATTCTATGTAGTCTCAAAATACACTGCTTTGAAAACCATAGTGTTTTCTGTCACAAAGTCTAAGCCCATCTGCATGGCTTGGTTAAAAACATTATGTATTTACACTGTGGAGTGTTTTGAGCTTCATGCTTTGAGTTTCATAGATCACTGTGGAAATTAAGACGTTGTTATATGTATTTTATCTTTATATCAACTCTGGGAAGTAGTTAGAGCAGGGGGTGCAATTTCTTCTGTCTTGAAGAAGAGGAGGAAAATGAGATAATAAGGTTAAATGTTTTGTGCAAAGTATTGTCACACCAGGAACCAGCTTGGGGTACAGCAAAGCATACAGGCTTTGGCCCTTGACTCTCTAAGAGACCTTGGAAGGTGTCTTAATGTCTTTGAATATCAATGTTCTTATTTGTAAAGTAGGGTTATTAATCTCCAAGTTATATTTCTTAAAATAATTAAATGATCCATGTGTTTGTACCATAAGTGAGCTGTGTGTGTAAAATATATATGTGCACATATACATATATACATTTTACATCTACACACACACATGCACACACAGAGACACATATAAACACACCTTGCCGGTTCTGTTTCTCTGGAGCACCCTGACTACTACAGCTTTCTGGATCACAGAATATTCCAATTGAAAGGAAGTCTAGAAAGACTGTCTTCTGATCCTGTTTTACAGATGAGGAGAATCACTTGGAGAGGTGAAATGATAGAGCTGGGCATACTGCTCTCTAAAGCCTCACTAAGAGCACTTTGCTAGTGATTTTTGGCACTAGAAAAGTGGGCAACGGGCCCAGGTAGGTTATGACTGCAGCATGAGGAACCCCAGCACCCAGAGGACGAACTATGCAAACTTCAGCAGTCCTCACACAGCCTGCCTCTCTCTCTCTCTCACACTCTCTCTCTCTCCCTGTCTGCCTCCCTCCCTCCCTCTCCCTCTCTCTCTCTCCACACACACACACACACACACACACACACACACACACACACACACATACACACTTGCTGGAAGCAGACTACTATAAAACCTACATTTGAAATTTGACAGTAATCAAACAGGGGTGATAAATTAAGAAACGAACAGACAAAATTAATAAGTATTTTTAAAACAGCAACTCTGAAACAGAAGCAACAAATTCTGAAGGTAGATTGTCAAAGAATTATTCTCAGAGACATTTGATAGAAAGTTGCCTTCATTTAAAAAAGGTTACTATAAAAGAAAAATCTTGGACAACTAAAAATATATTCATTTCAGTATTATTGGAATTTTGACAGTAAGACATCTCAGTAGTATCTAGAATATTATTCTAAAAAGTTAAATCTACATACTGCTATTGGTGATGAGGTTGCTAAGTAAAGTGGTTGGTAAAGAGATGTTTAAACCAATTGAATTTGGTGTGTAGGAACAGAGTTGGGTCAAAAAAAAAGAGAAGTCTGGGGTTGCTCACTGCCATTTGTTTTAACCTATCATATATATATATTATATATATATATCATATATATGACATATATATGACAGCTACTCTTCAGCACTCATATATATATGACATATATATGTCATATATATGACACTCTTCAGCACTCTTATATATGACATATATATATGATATGATATATATGACACTCTTCAGCACTCATATATATGACATATATACTCATATATATATGACAGCCACTCTTCAGCAGCCTTCTATATATGTATATGTATATATGTATATGTATATATATGTATACATATATATAGAAGGCTGCTGAAGAGTGGCTGTTTACTTTTTGTTCTTTTTTAAAAGAATGCTTTTTACAGTGCATAGAGCAGAATGGACATATTTTAAGTAGCAGGCAAATGTTTTTTCTTCCTCACTCTCTGCCGGTAGGGTGGTGGCAGTTGATGTTCTCTTGCCTTCTTTTCTTTTTCATTTTTAAAATCTTTATTTAGTGTTCACCAATCTCCTTCTTACATTTTGTTCTACCGAAATAATCAGGGAAAGAAACAGAACTTGGGTATAAATGCCTTGATGTGCAGCTAAGTTCAGTCTGGCTTTAGGAAGGAATGCCATTGGGGGCTACTGACCTCTGCTTTTGTGTTGCCCCTCATCACCTGGGTACTCATCAGCACCCTGTAACTATTAACTTCCCTTCCAGTGGTAAGATCTTGTGATTCTTTCATTCTGTGACTGTGATTCTACCAACTTGTTGTACCATGACTCCTAGAGGGCAGGTGCACTTGATGAGGTTAAAGTTCTGGTAAGTAGGAAGCTCAGAGTGAACTTTTGTGTGGACCATCAAATCAGAAGTTCCAATGAACAGGAAAAGAGAGAGAATATGAGATTTGGAAAAGTTTTTAGTCTGACTCTCTCTTTCAGTAATTGAGGTAATTGAGTCTCATAAGGAAATGACCTATACAGACAGGGCTGGCAAAAGGATCAGTTTGGAGGAGAACATAGGGAACTGAGATAAGAAACTCCTAAACTTCAATTCTGACATTAGAACTTGGTGAGTTCTAGGTTTGAACTGGGAGGTCAGTACTGGAGTGCACTGGGAAGACATGCTGAGTAGTAACACTACTAAGTACCTGGTAGGAAGGTGCAGGGGCTAAGCATTTGGGCCCTCAAGCTGGATTTCCTGCTTACTTCAAATTTAGAACCCCTATTCACTAGCTGTGAAATCTTGATGAAATTATTTAAATTTTTTTCTCTCTAAAATGGAGTATTTAAAAAATAAATAAATAACATAAAATAAAATGGAGTATTTTTGTTTTGTTTTGTTTTTGAGAGGATCATGAAAATCTCTATTTTTCTATGAATTTGACAAAAATTAACAGATTATTTTAAATAGCATTAAAAATGGAAAACCTTACAATAAATAAAAACCTGGATTCATATAGAATTACATGTCAAGATCCTCATAGTTTGTTGTTACAGGAAAATAGAAAATTGCACAGCAATTCTATTGTATGATACCTTTTAATAATTCAAAAGAAAGCAAAAACACATGCATAGCAAACTGGATAATGTATTTGCATAAATATATAGTTATATATGTATTCCCATACATCAAATTTTACTAGTAGTGGTTTGTGAAAGAGGATTGAGGGGATAGATAAAGGAGGACTTCCAATGTATACATTCTGTTAAAATTTTCTCACTATTTTGCAGATTCACTAGAGTGTATCTAGGGCTTCCTCTAAGAGAACTTAGACTTTATTCAGTGCTAGAAATGATCAGCTGCTATCTCTTTACTATCGCCTCTGCACCATTCCCTATATTCTCTTCTGGATCTCACTTATAGATGATGGTAGAGATAGATAGATAGATGATAGATATAGATCTATTTTAAAACGGTTTTGTTGAGATGTAATTCACATGATGTACACTCTATCCACTATTTGAAGCATTTTGAAATGTCTGAAACTGCTCTCCATGTTTCTTAACTGCTTTTTCTTTTTAAATAAAATGGGGTATTTTGAGGATTAATTAAGATAATTCTATAAAACATTTAGTCTATCGTCTGGTGTACAGTAAGTATTCAATGAATGTTAACTGTAAATTATTTAAGTAAAACATGAGTTCCAATAATATGATTAGTTCATTATTCAGAAGGATTTAGTAATAAGAGAAGAAGGAGCGAGTCCTTTATTCGTTACTGACAAAGATATAAAACAGAAAGTGAAAGGGCTCACAGTACATTGAGTTTGTGTCAAAACATAAATTTAAATGTATGTTTGGAGCTCATGACAGTGTTATTATATCTAAATCTTGGAGTAGGAGGATTGGAGAGGAAGCCATCTCATGGTTTAAAATGCATCCCAGATTGTGTTTGCTTTGGCCAACCAAAATGTTTCTGGATTTTTTTGCTGGAAATATTTTGGCCTGTCCACATGGATTACTTCTAATGCATTAACTTCACACAATGAAGCACCACTGAAAATGGAACAACCACACTTTACAACCTCACCCAGTTCTGTTCACTCAGTTGGAAAGTGAGCTTCATGTTAATGATAGTTATTGTGGATTCATTTGCTGCAAAAAGGACATTCAACCAAAGCACCAATTAAAGGCACACTTAAATCAGCAAGACCTACTTTGCTAAGTTCCTCTGAGTTCAAACATCTGACTGCTGACTTTATGCCAGAGGAGTTATTTTTTACTATACTTAAAAAAAATTAGCAGAATAGTCGATTGACATTTTTATCATCCTATAAACTTTATATATTCTTATATATATATTCTTATGTAACTGTGACCAAGGCAAGCCTTTAAAACTGATTTTATCTCATTAGGTCTATGCTCTCCATGGCATACAATATAAACAAATTATTATAGGTGGTATAGAAAAAGCAGGAGTCAAAGCTTTAATTTTGAGCTCTGGCAGGTCTAGCCACATCATTTCTGAACCTTAGTTTCCTCATCTGTAAAATGGGTTTTTCATACCTATCTTTGGGAGTGCTACAAAGAGTCAGATGGATACTCTATGTAAAGATTGCTGCCTTGCTGAGCACATAAGCATTTAATACACATTGATTTCCTCTGTAGACTGATGGCTAATGGTGGTGTCTTGGAGAGAACTCACACTTATATACCTTATTCTCTCCCAGGCAATCAGGCAATGGTCCTTTGCTAGGCTAACTCAATGAGTGACTCTAGTAGTGTAGATTTATAGATAAAGAGGCAAAGATCCTTTTTTTTATTAAACAAACAAAGCTTATCAGAATAAAAACAGTAGCTACTCTTTAATGAGTCTTAACTCAGCTTCACCAGGACTGCCTCAGGAAGCCATTTATATACCTACACATACAAAAGTCAAATCTAGCAATTGCCTGCTCTACTACTTCCCTACTCCTCTCTTTAGGGGAACTTTTTTTTTTTAACTTTTGAAGGAATGTTTATTAAGGTGTAGGACAAGTACATTCTAGATTTTTTTGCAACTGTTTCTTTAAGATAAACATTATTTTTACACGAGCTTTAAATTTACAGAAAAATTGTAAAGACAGAGCAGTTTCTATATACCCAACACCCTGTTTCCCTTATTATTAATATAGCATTAGCACAGTACACATGTTATCATAGATGAGGCAATATGGTTATTCATTTTTAACCAAAATCCATACTTCAACCAGATTTCATTAGATTTTACTTCATATTCTCTATCATAGCGTCTCATCGAGGATACCATATACATTTATTCATCATGTCTACTTAAGATCTCTTTTTGCTGTGACAGTTTCTTAGACTTTGTTTTTGAAGACCTTGACAGTTTTGAGGGGTGCTGATCAAGTATATTACACAATGTCCCATAATTGGAATTTATCTGATGTTTTTCTCATTATTAGACTGGGGTTACAGGTTTTTGGTAGGAAGATCACAGGTGTAAAATGCTGCCTTTATGACATTCTATCAAGGGTATATTCTAGCAACGTGATATATGGCTGTTGATGTTGACTTTGATCATCTAGATGAAATAGTGTTTGTCAGGTTTCTCCATTGAAAAATTACCCTTTCCTTTCCCTTTCCATATTGTACTCTTTGAAAGGAAGTCACTCTGCATAGCCCACATCCAAGAAGTGGAAAGTTATGTTCATTCTCCTTTTGGGTATAGTATCTGCATATATTATTTGGAATTCTTCTGCATGGGAGATTTGTCTCTTTGCCCGTATTTATTTATTTAATTATTTATTTAAATCAGTGTTGACTCATGAATATTTATTTTACACTTCGGGTTATAACCCAATAATACTTTCATTATTCAAATTGTTTCAGCTGTGGCTATTGGGAGCTCTTTCAGTTGGTTGCTGCATCCAGGCACACTTATCTCAGTTGTACTTTTACATATATTTGTATAATTTTCAAATTTAATGTAGTTTCCCCTCACAAAATCATATAGTTTATGGGGGAACGGTAGGTATCTTATTTTGTTTGAGTGTTTATTACCTTATCCTTAATACTTAGAAGTGTGCCTGGAGTGTAGTAGATGCTCAGTGAATGTTAAGTGGAGAAATGTATGAATGAATGAGTATAAGAATGTATCAACATTGTGTAAGGCACATTACGTATACCATTCCAAAACTTCAAAACAGTTGTCAAAGGAAAGCATTAATAATGCTTTCCCTATTTGATAGATGAAGGGATTAAACTCAGATAAGTTAAGTAACTTGCCCAGGGTCACTCAGCCAGTTAGCAAGAACTTGAACCTAGGATTGCCCAACCTTATGCCCATAGGCGGCCATGAATATTGGTATTGAGAAATACGTTATGGATTTTCAAGACCCTAAAGTTATATCCATGTGCCTATAACCACCTCTATCATTATTTCTCTCTGTCTTTTTCTCTTTCTCCATATTTATATACAACCAGATATTGTCTATTAAAAATGGACCCCAAAAGTCAGCACAAATTTCAAGAAAATATTTAAATGTTGCCAATCCTTTACTCAGTGCCTAAGTTATGCACCTATCAAACATTTCTCCCATATCCCAGTTTGCTGGAGGATCTAAAAAATTTGAGCAGGTTATATATTTAAATCAGTATTAGCTCACTGAACACACTGGAGAGTTGGGTAAAGTACTTTTTGATCTGCCTGAGAAGACCTAGAAGAGGTCCTTGGCTTTATTATATCACCTTAGAAATTGATGTTGAAAAGTAATGAAGTATAAAGGAAAGCAAATACGTGTAGGATATTAAAAGACCAGGTTGGATTCACAGCTTTGCATTTCCCAGAAGAACTGCAGGCAAGTTCTCTAGTACTTTCAAGCCTCAGTTTTTTCTTTTATATTTAATAAAATGGTGATATTAAAATTGCCCACTTCATAGGTGAAGATTAAATAGGACACTGTATTAAGTGCATAACACAGTGCCTGTCACATAGCCTTCTAAAAAATTTTTTGTTACTGCTGTCATTGTCTTCTGTCTTCTCTAGAGATCAAAATGTATTTGAGAGTTTAAATAATGTTTTGTTTTCATGGAGGACTGTTACAGAATATCAGGAGATTCAAGCTGAAAACTCATTTGCTGTACACAACTGGTTTTGAAGAATATTTAGTTTCAAGATAAGATTATTTCTTTTGTAAAAATAATATTATTAACTGAAATATGTTTACTCTTAACTTGTTCTCTAATTTATAAAGATAGCCTCCAGGCCCTAGTTAACTGCCACACCTCATAGTCTATGAAAAACCTACCTCCCACCCCCTTGTTAATGACCCAGAGCACAGATCATCACTCACTGTACTTACATAGTACTTTCGAAAATTTTCTTTTAAACTAGTAATACCAAACTTAAATTTGTATTAAGACAAGTAATGTCAAATATTACTCAGTTTGGGTGAGTTGGACCACGAATTGTAATATGGCCATGACTGTGATATCTACTGCCAACCAGTTTCTATCCTCTTCAAGAATTGCTTTCTAATAATGTGGAAAGTTGCACGAATAATTCGCCATCCAAACAGCAAATCACTGTTGCCTTACAAAATCCTTCAACTCGAACACTTTCCTTGGCTCCAGCTCTCTAGTTGTTCAACATGGTTCTAAAGACGTAATTCAGCAATGATGACAGGAGGCAGGGTAGCCTCTCAGGGGACATGTTTTTATGTGGATAGGGTCCACTGAAGTAATAAAAAATAAAGACATTTATTGGCATACATACTGTATTTCAGCAATTCTAAGATATGCATTTTCCATATTTTAATATCTCAGACTGCATCTTATAATCACTATTGGCCAAATAGTGAATATAATGATGTTATTACTTGGGCATGCACATCAATATTTGAAGGATTAGTTATCACTGGTTTGGAACAAAGTCCTGAAGATAGCAGTGTGTGATTCTTTTTAAAAATGTGTATTCAACCATCTTGATGGTACAGGGAGGGAAAGTATGTGGAGAAACCTAGACCTAAGGAAAGCCAGACTGAGTGTGAGAAGTTTTGCGATGACCTTAAATTTGTTTTCCATCTGCTCCTTATTATTATGTATGAAAGCATATGTAATGAAAATCTATATCCAAATAAATCTAAAGAAGCTATTTCAGCAAGAAGGTTTTTTAAAAAATCTAAGGAATAAGAAAGCATTATGTCATGGGGCAGTGTTTTTCTTGTCTTACTGGTGCATAAAGGGGTATCTTACCCTTGCAGTGTATTAGATTTGATAAAATATGGTAGCTGGAGGTCCTCAAGTAGCACAGGCTTTGGTTTTGCTATAGAGCTTCTGGCTTCATCTTCCAGCCAATGCTCTTGGTTTAATGTGTCAGCCTCATGCTTAGGTTGGTTCAGGCCTCACATCCTTACACAGAGGTCCAGAGGAAGACAGAGATCTTCATGGGTCCATTCTCCTATAACCTCTGTCTGTAGGAAAAAGCTGTAAGCTGCTTGGCTTACATCTCGTTTCTTTAATTATTGGCAAGAGGGGATGACAATATAATGATTAAGATTAATCAGTGTACAATTTGAAAACTACATGGGCTGGCACACAAAGGGAAGAGGATGGAAGGAATGTTGAAAGGCAACCTCATAGTGTCCACTATGATGGTTTTCTCTCTTTTTGTTTAAACTAATAGTGTCAAGGCACATTTTTAAAGTTTATCACTTTTGTTGAAACCTAAATCTCTTCCGATTACTAGATTGAATAAGCATCAAAATTTCTGGTAATTATCTGCACAAAATATAATATATTTTGTGTCTATCTGCAGATTACATAATATTATATGTAGAAAAGCCTAAGGAATCCACCAAAAATGCTATTAGAATTAATTAACAAATTCAGTAAAGTTGTAGAATACAAAATTAACATGTAAAAATCATTTGCATTTCTATATACAAACAATGAAATACGTGAGAAAGATCAATAAACAATCCAATTTATAATAAATGGAACAACAGGAATAGACTTAACCACTAAAAACTATAAAGAATTGATGAAATAAATTGAAGAAGACACAAATAAATGGAAAGACATCCTGTAATCATGGTTTTGAAGACTTAATGTTAAAATGTCCATGCTACTCAAAGTAATCTGTAGATTTCAATGATATCCCAGAAAAATCCTAATGGCATTTTTTTTTATAGAAATTGTAAAAGCAATCCTAAACTTCCCAAGCGAGCCACAAAAGACTGTGAATAGCCAAATCTGTCTTGAAGAACAAAGCTGGAGGCATCACACTTCCTGATTTCAAACTATGTTACAAAGTCTATGGTAATTAGAACAGTATAGTACTAGCATAAAGACATACAGCCAAATGAAACAGAATAGAGAGCCCAGAAGTAAATTCACGTGTATATGGTCCACTGATCTTTGAAAAGAGTGCCATGAATATGTGATGGGGAAAGGATAGTTTCTTCAATAAATGCTGTGGGAAAAACTGAGTATCTATATGCAAAAGAATGAAATAGGTCTTATATCTTCTACCATACACAAAATCAACTCAAACTGGATTGAAGACTTAATACCTGAAACTATAAAACTCTTAGAAGAAAAACTAATGGAAAATTTTCTTGACATTGGTCTTGGCAGTGATTTCTTGGATATGATAGCAAAGCACTGGCAACTAAAGCAAAAATCGACAAGTGAGACCACATCAAATCCAAAAGCTTCTGTACAACAAAAGAACAATTAGAGTGAAAAGGCAACCTAAAGAACGGGAAAAAATCTCTGCAAACAATTTGTCTGGTAATGTGTTAATATGCAAAATGTAAGAAACTTCTATAATTCAATAGAAAAAATCTGCAAAACAAAACATGATTTAAAAGTGAGCAAAGAACTTGAATAGACATTTTTCCAAAGAAGACATACAAATAGCCAACAGGTATATAAAAAGTTGTTCAGTATCATTAATCATTGGACATACGTAAGTCAAAAATACAGTGAAATAACATTTCACACCTGTTTAGATGACCATGATCAAAAATAGAAAAGAAAACAAGTGTTTATGAGGATGTGGAGAAATAGGAATCCTTGTACACTGGTGGTGGGATGTCCAATGGTACAGCCACAGTATGGAGGTTCCTCAAAAAATTAAAAGTAGAACTATCATGTAATCCAGCAATCCCACTTCTGTGTATATATCAAAAGAAATTAAAGTGGAAATTCTGCACTTCCATCAGAGAATTATTCACAATAGCCAAGATATGGAAATGGATTTGTTCACTTGTATTGCTATAAAGGAATACCAGAGGCTGGGTAATTTATAAAGAAAATAGGGTTATTTGCAAAACAGCATGGTATTGGTACAAAAACAGACACATACACCAATGGAATAGGATAGGGAACTCAGAAATAAAGCTGCACACCTATAACTCTCTGATCTGCAACAAAGTTGACAATAACAAGCAATAGGGAAATGACTCCCTATTCAATAAATGATGCTGAGAAAGCTGGCTAGCCATATTCAGAAGAATAAAACTGGATCTCTACCTTTCACCATACACAAAAATTAAGAATACTTAAAGACTTAAATATAAAACCTAAAACTATAAAAATCCTAGAAGAAAACCTAGGAAATACCCTTCTGGTAATCAGCTGTAGCAAAGAATTTATTACTAAGTCCCCAAAAGTAACTGTAACAAAACAAATAGATCTAATTAGGTGAGATCTAATTAAACTAAAAAGCTTCTGCATAGCAAAAGAAACTATTAACAGAGTAAACAGGCAACACAAAGACAAAGGGAGAAAATACTCACATATTATGCATCCACCAAAGGTCTAATATCCAGAATTTGTAAGGAACTCAAACAATTGAACAAACAAAAGACAAATAGCTCCATCAGAAAATGGGCAAAAGACTTGAACAGACACTTCTCAAAAGAAGACATAAATGCAGCCAGTAAATATATGAAAAATGCTCAATGTCACTAATCATTAGAGAAATCCAAATCAAAACCACAATGACATACTATCTGACGCTAGTAAGAGTGGCTATTATTAAAAGTCAAAACATAACAGGTGTTGGTGAGGTTGCAGAGAAAAGGGAATGCTATGCTTTCGGTGGGAATATAAATTTTTCAGCCACTGTGGAAAGCAGAAGACAGACCATAACAAATGTTGGCGGGGATGTGAAGAAAAGGGAATCCTTGTACACTGTTGGTAGGAATGTAAATTTGTTCAACCACTATAAAATAACAGTTTGGAGGTTCTTCAAAAAACTAAAAATAGAGCCACTATGTGATCCAGCAATCCCACCCCTAGGTATATATTCCAAATAAAGGAATTCAGTATATTAAAGCGATATCTGCACTTCCATATATATTGCGGCACTATGCACAATAGGCAAGATTTGGAAGCAACCTAAGTGTCCATCAATGGGGAATAAATAAAATAAATGTAGTACATAACAATATTCTGAGTACTATGCAGCTATGAAAAAGAATGAGATCCAGTCATTTGCAACAACATGGATGGAACTGGAGGTCATTACATTATGTGAAATAAGCCACACATAAGAAGACAAACTTCACATGTTCTCACTTATTTGTGGGAGCCAAAAGTAAACAAACTCATAAGATGTAGCATAGAATGATGGTTACAAGAGGCTGGAATGCGGGTGAGAGGGAGTGGGAATGGTTAATGGGTACAAAAAAATATTTTAAAAGAATGAATATAATCTAGTATTTGATAGCACAACAGGATGACTATAATAAAAATAATTTAACTACACATTTAAACTAACTAAAGGAATATAATTAGATTATTTGTAACACAAGGGATAAATGCTTGATGGATATCCCATTTACCCTGATGTGATTATTACACATTGTATACCTGTATCAAAATATCTCATGTGCATAATAAATATATACACCTACTATGTAGTCACAAAAATTAAAATATAAAATAGTAAAATGAAATGCATATGGGCAAACTATAAAATATTTTTGAAGCAAATATGTACAAAGCATATCAGACTTATTTGTTAGAATACTCTAGTACTTGAATATTTCTGTTGTAACATAAATGATATCAACATTTCAGGGAACCAAAGTTGAGTGTGGATATTTTAGCATAGTACATAAGAAAATTAAACACTGCTCTCTGGGAATATATTTGTTTAATGTTAACTGGTATCAACTGAGTGTCTTTGTAACCTAGGACCTTGGAAAAAGAATAGTTGCCATTTTCAGGATTGGGGAGAAAAGATGAGATCTTTTCTACACCCTGGGCTTATGTTTTATTATCTGATTTACTTCTTGGAAAAGATATGAGAAGACACTAACTACTGGTAATTTGTAGATACAGAGAGATATGTTCCTCTTTTTTAAGAGAGAAGATGATGAAATTCTTAAATTATGGACAAAATGGCCAGGAGTGTCTAATTTCATTAACCAAGAGAGGGGTAGTTGGAGCTTCTAGGGTGGCAAAGAAAGTTTGCACTGTTGTTTTCCCTATCACTCTGACGAGCCTCAGGATGGGCTAAGTATTAGTGGTGCCAGGATCAGAGCTTCTGAAATATGTTCAAACTTATTAGAGCAAAAAAGTCTGAAACTGGGAGCAAAGAATTCAAAAATCCTGGGAATATAAGAGAAGAGGTCTCACAGGTGACCAGAGAGGGGCTGTGGATAAATCCCAACTGGATTTCCAATGAAGGCCTTTTAGCAGAGTGACTAAGACCATAGGGCCTGGCATTAGAGAGACTTGGATCTCTGCCACTTACTAGCTACATGACCCTCAACTAATTGTGTGACCTCCAACTTTAGTTTCTCTATCTGTAAAATAAGAATAATAGTACCTACCTTATTCTACTGTGTTTATTTATGTATGTATTTATTTATTTGGAGACAGAGTCTCGCACTGTTGCCCAAGCTGGCGTGCAGTGGCGCGATCTCTGCTCACTGCAACCTCCGCCTCCCGGGTTCAAGCAATTCTCCTGCCTCAGCCTCCCGAGTTGCTGGGATTACGGGATTACGGGTGTGTGCCACCATGCCCGGCTATTTTTTTTTTTTTTTTTGTATTTTTAGTAGAGATGGGTTTTTACCATGCTGGCCAGGCTGCATGGTCAGGTCTCTCGAACTCCTGACCTCGTGATCCACCCACTTCGGCCTTCCAAAGTGCTGAGATTACAGGCGTGAGCCTCACCGCGCCCGGCCGTGTTTATTTCTTTCTTAACCTATTCCAGTCATGGCCTGTTTTTATTTCGTTTGTTTTTATTTGTTGTCTGTCTTCCCAAAGACAACATAAACTGCATGATGGTAGGAGCTTTGTTGGACTCATTCACTGGTATATTTTAAGCACTGGGTACAGTGAAGATATAAGAAAACGAGGAGGTGATTTGAAGACTAATGTCTTTAAGTAGATAAGAGGGGATGGAGTCAAGGAAACAAACTGAAAAAAGATGGGAAGGAAGAGGGCGATAGTCCAGCACTTCTCCAACTTTAATGTGTGTATGACTCTACTAGGATGTTGTTAAAATTGCAGATTATAATTTAGTAGGGCTGGGGTGGGGCTTGAGATTCTGAGTGTCTAACAAGCCTCCAGGTGATGTCAAAGCCATGTCACACGGACCATACATTTAGTAGCATATTCTTGAGAAATTACTGGATCAGACACTGTAGTAGGGATGGGACTGGGAATTTGTGTTTTTAGCTAACTTCTCAGGTGATCATGATGTATATCAAAGTGAGAGGACTACTAGGAATAATAAGAGAGAAAAAATAGAGATTTTAGGAAGCATAGAGGGGATGGCAGAGTTAGAATCAAGTTAATATCAGTTGACTATCAAAAAGGCTAAGATTAATATATGATAAGGCTGAATTGGGGTTCTGAGAGACTCTGAATTTTTATTTAGATCAAGGAAAAACTATGTCTTTAGCAGTGATTCCAACATTGCTATACTTTGTATTGCTTAAAATGAGAAATTACATATCCCATTCATTTTAACAATTATGTATTCTGATGAGTTTAAGCTGAGTGCTCTGAACTGATTGGCCAACACTGCACATAAATTGGAAAGCTTTTTAGTACCTGGCACTGCTTTTGTAAAGAACTAACTATGTCTAACAAGTAAAATTTGCCTCTACTGGAGAAAGCAGTGGCCAGCGTGTATTTAGGCTTCAATAAGATTCTGATTATTTTTAATATTTGCAAATTTGGGCACAAAGTTATCTTTAGACTGTATTATCAGTTGCTTAATATTAACTGGAAATTTTGGGAAGAGAACAAATTAGGTACTATTTTGTAGGCCTTTGGCCTTGGGCCATTACTGTATACTATTTTTACATGATTTTAATGATGGAAGGAAAGAACAGTGATTAAACTTGCAAAGGTGGCAGAGCTGGTATCTTATGGATAAATCCAAATTCAAATTGTACTTAAGGCAGTGTAGAAGTGGTCTATTTTTTCACTCCATGTAAGTATTTTATTAACGGATTTATTATGCTATATATCCATCATATCGAAAAACAACTTCGAGCAGACTCAACAAATATTTACAAGTCTACTATGAGAAAGACACTTTGGTAGGCACGGGGTAGAATATAGAGACAGAACAATTGAGTGTGGACTTCAAGGTGCTTACAACTGCATGAAGAAGATAAGATGAGTACCTGAATAACATACAAGGCCTAAAGAGATATATCCTAGTAGAAATGGCAATGGAAGGCCATGGAAACTCTAAAGAAGGGAAGGGAGTTTTCATCAGCATGGATTACAGACATGATTCTGGAATTCAGCAACATTATTCAAAATGTAAAATACACACATACTTCGACTCTGCTGTCATAGAACAATTATACTACATCCAGGTGCTGACCTAAGTTCTGTGTATCTTGACGCATATATAATTTTGCTGTTCCCTCGTTATGAGAAAAAAATATCAATGAGTATATAAGTGAGGGACCCTGAAGCTTGAGCACCATTAGCTTTATTATAAAAATCTTTCTCTGCTTTCTCTGACTAGAGCTAGAATGTATAATTTAGCACCATTTTTAGTGGCAAAAGAGTGAACTAATCAACTTGTTAGTAGAGTATTGATTAAATGATGACATATTTTATAATGGAGTATTATGCAGCTGCTAAGAAGGATGAGGGAATTCTATACATATGTACTGATATAGATACACACACATATATATGTATACGTGTATATATATGGTGTGTGTATATATACATATATAGATCTATGCATTCATATTGTGTGTGTATGTATGTGTGTGTCTGTGTGTGTGTACATATATATATATATATATATATATATATTCATGCTTATAGGTGCAATGAATGACCCTGAAACCAAATACATTGTTGCCTCTGGGAAATGCAGGGAGGTATAAGTGAGTTTCAATGGTGAAAGAAGACACACTTTCTAACTTCATATCCTTTGTACGGTTTGAATATTTACCATGTGCACCTATAGAATTTTAGAAAATAAATTTTAAAAGCAGCAACAACAATCAAAATGAAGAGCGTTTGAGTCAGGCCCTGAGAGAAAAATAGCATGGATGTCTGTTTGGCTGTTGCATAGGGTGATGTTGGGTTCAAATGTCGAAGAAGCTCTTTCATGGAGGTAATGCAGAAACACCAAGCAGAGGACTCATTGGGCAGTAGCCATAGTTTGCAAATACTCATTTGGCAGCACTGGTGGTTTGCACTGGAGTGAGCAGTTTCTGAGCCTGTTACTATTGACCACCAGGAGAGATGTAAACAGGATCTGGACTGTGTTATGCAAGCAAGAGCATAGGCAAAATGATTGGAGTGGGTGGGAGATTGTGAAGATGGACACATCAGAGTCAGGGACTTCACTGGGTATGGAGAGAAGCTACGTAGAAAATGGTTACGGGAAATTTTGACGAAATAAGGTTAATTTAGTTAGAGAAAGTAGTGTCTGGTTGTGTGTTCTACGTTGTTTTTCTCTGGTGGTTTGTGACATGTATAAACTGTCTTACACAATTTTTCTCATTTGGAACGACTCCTGTTGCCATCAGCTCATTCAAGCTTCTTCCTTTTCTCGATGCCTCAGGGAAAGACAGGTCTTCTTTAGGGCCTAGTCTTTGATAGGAAACCCAGGAGGCATTAACAGAGTTATTCCCTGATCCTGTCTTCTGAAAATATGGAATGACACAAACAAACAAACAAACAAATAAAAAGACGCCTCATTGGATAACACACACACAAAATAATAAAGAGGTTCATTGTTCTTCCCATACCAGCTCCCTCTCTTCCTCCCTCTCTGCTCTTTGGCCATGCCATTGTGGGTTGGCTGCCATCTTCTCACTCCTACAATGCAGGGCTCACTTCCATCATAGCACTTACCACACCGTTTCACAGATATGTTTACTTGTCTTTCCTCCACTAGACGATATATTCCTTGAGGCCAGGAGCTGAGTGTTTTATTTTTATATAACCTGCTCTAGCGCTGTAGGCATTGAGCACCAAAGAGCTTCTCAGCCTCAAGTGGCTAGAATGATACTGGGGTGAGAATTCTTCTCAATATCAGTGCAGGCTATGACATTTCAAAAATGTCGAATTGAAACCAGTTGAGGAGAAATAAGTTCAATTATTTTCTGATTTCTCCTTGGCCTTTTGTGTCTTCAGCAGGCATCTGGTAGTAGCAAGTGTGTGAGGCCCTTCGTGGAGGTCATTTGTGGAGGTGAATCTTGTTTCCTTTGCTTGGCCCTCTCCCAGTTTTCTTTTGCCTGCACAATTAGGTCATGACCCACTTCTGACAATAATTAGAATCATAGGACACCATTTGCAAGATTCAGATAGGAAAATAGAATGGGCTAACACTAAGTTTCACACAAAAATTATTCACAGAGCGTTGGGCTTACATTAACTGTCTATACCAGAGATGTGAAAACGGGCCAGTGACAAATTTAGGTCCTGATTTAATCAGGTAGCCTGGAAGGCAGCCAGCATGTCAGGATAGCTCAGAGAGGGTAGTGCATGTTTTTCCCTCCCTCCCAATCTGCTTGGAGGCGTTTAGACTTCATTCCTAAGCAAGAGCCAGTAAGTACTTGAGTGCTTTACAAAGCACTTCAAAATTCATTCTAATCAAGCTTCAGATGTTAACTATGGAAATCGTTGAACCAATGTCAAACAGGGCTCAGAATCATTTCTAGGATTTATTTTCTTCACCTTCGTCCCTTCAAAAGTCAACTGGGTTTCGCCATACCAAAAGCTTTTATGGGCTGAAAAAGTGAGGATCTGAAATAAATGAGCTTTTGAAGCGTCGTTAGCATTTGGAAATGTTCTGAGCAGGAAGTAGGCACCTTCCCACGCAATACAGACAGCAAAGTTCTGGAGTCCACTGAAAGAGGATGGCCTGGCCTTGAGGCCCACAGTGTGGGTGTAGGCTCACCCACTGAGTTCTCTTAGGCTTAGGGCAAGTTGATTTTTTTTATTATTATACTTTAAGTTTTAGGGTACATGTGCACAATGTGCAGGTTTGTTACATATGTATACATGTGCCATGTTGGTGTGCTGCACCTATTAACTCGTCATTTAACATTAGGTATATCTCCTAATGCTATCCCTCCCCCCTGCCCCCACCCCACAACAGTCCCTGGTGTGTGATGTTCTACTTCCTGGGTCCATGTGTTCTCATTGTTCAATTCCCACCTATGAGTAAGAACATGCAGTGTTTGGTTTTTTGTCCTTGCTATAGTTTGCTGAGAATGATGGTTTCCAGCTTCATCCATGTCCCTACAAAGGACATGAACTCATCATTTTTTATGGCTGCATAGTATTCCATGGTGTATATGTGCCACATTTTCTTAATCCAGTCTATCATTGTTGGACATCTGGCTTGGTTCCAAGTCTTTGCTATTGTGATTAGTGCCACAATGAACATACGTGTGCATGTGTCTTTATAGCAGCATGATTTATAATCCTTTGGGTATATACCCAGTAATGGGATTGCTGGGTCAAATGGTATTTCTAGTTCTAGATCCCTGAGGAATCGCCACACTGACTTCTACGATGGTTGAACTAGTTTACAGTCCCACCAACAGTGTAAAAGTGTTCCTATTTCTCCACATCCTCTCCAGCACCTGTTGTTTCCTGACTTTTTAATGATCTCCATTCTAACTGCTGTGAGATGGTATCTCATTGTGGTTTTGATTTGCATTTCTCTGATGGCCAGTAATGATGAGCATTTTTTCATGTGTCTTTTGGCTGCATAAATGTCTTCTTTTGAGAAGTGTCTGTTCATATCCTTTGCCCACTTGTTGATGGGGTTGGTTGTTTTTTTCTTGTTAATGTGTTTGAGTTCATTGTAGATTCTGGATATTAGCCCTTTGTCAGATGAGTAGATTGCAAAAATTTTCTCCCATTCTGTAGGTTGCCTGTTCACTCTGATGGTAGTTTCTTTTGCTGTGCAGAAGATCTTTAGTTTAATTAGATCCCATTTGTCAATTTTGGCTTTTGTTGCCCTTGCTTTTGGTGTTTTAGACATGAAGTCCTTGCCCATGCCTATGTCCTGAATGGTATTGCCTAGGTTTTCCTCTAGGGTTTTGATGGTTTTAGATCTAACATTTAAGTCTTTAATCCATCTTGAATTAATTTTTATATAAGGTTTAAGGAAGGGATCCAGTTTCAGCTTTCTCCATATGGCTAGTCAGTTTTCCCAGCACCGTTTATTAAATAGGGAATCCTTTCCCCATTTCTTGTTTTTTGTCAGGTTTGTCAAAGATTAGATAGTTGTAGATATGTGGCATTATTTCTGAGGGCTCTGTTCTGTTCCATTGGTCTATATCTCTGTTATGGTACCAGTACCATGCTGTTTTTGTTACTGTAGCATTGTAGTATAGTTTGAAGTCAGGTAGCGAGATGCCTCCAGCTTTATTCTTTTGGCTTAGGATTGACTTGGTAATGCGGGCTCTTTTTTGGTTCCATATGAACTTTAAAGTAGTTTTTTCCAATTCTGTGAAGAAAGTCATTGGTAGCTTGATGGGGATGGCATTGAATCTATAAATTACCTTGGGCAGTATGGCCATTTTCACAATATTGATTCTTCCTACCCATGAGCATGGAATGTTCTTCCATTTGTTTGTATCCTCTTTTATTTCATTGAGCAGTGGTTTGTAGTTCTCCTTGAAGAGGTCCTTCACATCCCTTGTAAGTTGGATTCCTAGGTATTTTATTCTCTTTGAAGCAATTGTGAATAGGAGTTCATTCCTGATTTGGCTCTCTGTTTGTCTGTTATTGGTGTATAAGAATGCTTGTGATTTTTGCACATTGATTTTGTATCCTGAGACTTTGCTGAAGTTGCTTATCAGCTTAGGGAGATTTTGAGCTGAGATGATGGGGTTTTCTGGATATACAATCATGTCATCTGCAAGCAGGGACAGTTTGACTTCCTCTTTTCCTAATTGAATACCCTTTATTTCCTTCTCCTGCCTGATTGGTCTGGCCAGAACTTCCAACACTATGTTGAATAGGAGTGGTGAGAGAGGGCATCCCTGTCTTGTGCCAGTTTTCAAAGGGAATGCTTCCAGGTTTTGCCCATTCAGTATGATATTGGTTGTGGGTTTCTCATAGATAGCTCTTATTATTTTGAGATACGTCCCATCAACACCTAATTTATTGAGAATTTTTAGCATGAAGGGTTGTTGAATTTTGTCAAAGGCCTTTTCTGCATCTATTGAGAAAATCATGTGGTTTTTGTCTTTGGTTCTGTTTATATGCTGGATTACATTTATTGATTTGCATATGTTGAACCAGCCTTGCATCCCAGGGATGGAGCCCACTTGATCACGGTGAATAAGATTTTTGATGTGCTGCTGGATTCAGTTTGCCATTATTTTACTGAGGATTTTTGCGTCGATGTTCATCAGGGATATTGGTCTAAAATTCTCTTTTTTTGTTGTGTCTGTGCCAGGCTTTGGTATCAGGATGATGCTGGCCTTATAAAATGAGTTAGGGAGGATTCCCTCTTTTTCTACTGATTGGAATAGTTTCAGAACGAATGGTACCAATTCCTCCTTGTATCTCTGATAGAATTCGGCTGTGAATCCATCTTGTCCTGGACTTTTTTTGGTTGGTAAGTTATTAATTATTGCCTCAATTTCAGAGCCTGTTATTGGTCTATTCAGAAATTCAACTTCTTTCTGGTTTAGTCTTAGGAGGGTGTATGTGTTGAGGAATTTATCCATTTCTTCTGGATTTTCTAGTTTATTTGTGTAGAGCTGTTTATAGTATTCTCTGATGGTAGTTAGTATTTCTGTGGGATTGGTGGTGATATCCCCTTTATCATTTTTTATTACATCTATTTGATTCTTCTCTCTTTTCTTCTTTATTAGTCTTGCTAGCGGTCTGTCAATTTTGTTGAAAAGGGCAAGTTGATTTTCTTCTCACCAAACCTCCCTCAGGTCTTCAAACCCTCAATCTTGTGCCTGCTCTACTGTTCTCTCAGAGCTCATCACTGCTTGCAAATAGATTAGTAGTTCAACTCATCAAGCATCCTTACAATCAACTGGATAAGCACACACAAGTCCAGAAAAATGAACTGAAAAGTCCTTCAGGTTCAGTTATTATCTTTTCACTTCTATGGAATCCACAGGTGGCGTAGAAGTGGCTCTGCTTCTTTCTCCGCTAGTTTTTCCAACCCACAGTGAGTGTGGGCCACTCACAATCCCTATCCCACAGGGCGCTTTCAGTTAACTACTTTTGCCAATGTCACTAGGGGAACATTCTTGCTTTTTTTTTTTTTTCATGCTTTTACATTTCTACCTCCTCTTCTCTTGCCCTGCCTCTTTTCTGGTGTCAACTGTCAATCATTCAGTTTCATCTTTTCTATGCAGTGTGGACCCGGGTGAAGGATGTACTGAGGAAGATGCTCAGATTCCAGGTGTAGCTTGACAATCAGACGTGGCACTCTGCTATGATGGCCAGCATCATAGAGTTGCTTCCTTGTGTCCTATTCTTTCTTTACTTTGAGTTTCCTTACCAAATGCCTCTTTTTGCTCTCTAGGCCTTTGGATGTACTGGTCCCCAAGATGCAGGGAGTGGGTTGGGAGTGAGGATAGGTTCCTTCTCCCAGTACACATGTGGACCTGTCTCCTTGGCTACTCCTCCATATGTAAGATATATATTTTCTGAGTCTCATTCCTTGGAAGTTATATCTGAGAATATGAATATAGAGACTATAGACTAAAATAACTAAAGAAAGGACTAGATCTGAAATTTTTGAAATATATGATTGGGTCAATATATTCATGGGCTATGATATAAGATTTTGCTTTGGCTTTCAAGCTGACTGTTCTGGGTCTCATTCCCTCAAGTCTCTGCTGGTAACAGATCACCTTATTTATGTTTAATGAATGGATGTCATTTTATTAATTCTTAATGTCTTACTGATTTATCCAGCAGATTAATATATTTTCATTTGAGGAAAGACTTTGATACTTTAATATAAAGCCTAAAGGTGAAATATCAGAATTAAATGACAATTTGATGAAGATTTCAATCAAACTTGAAATTTTGTTCCAGTTTTGGCATTTACTAGCCATGTTACCTTGAGTATCTCATTTAACAGCCTCAGTTGCCTCAGATTTCAAACATGAGATAGCAATAGCTGTGTTCTGTGATTTAAAATATGTGTAATCCAGTGCTTATCAAAGTTTAGTGTGAAGACTCATCTGGACAATATGTTAAAACCCAAGATTCCTGGGCCCTGTGGCTAGGACAGATTCTGATTGGTATGTCTGGGTAGTGCCTGAGAAAATTTGCATTTCTAATAAGACCTCAGATGATGCTGATAGTGGACCACACTTTGAATAACACTAGCATGATAACAAGTTAGCGGTTCTTGTACCTGGCTGTGAAACAGGATCATGTGCTTGTCTATAATGCATAATCTTAGGTTCCATTTCTGGTGAATGTGATTCTATAATCTTGGGAGGAGCCAGGAAATCTTTTAAAACCCCCAGGAAATTATTTGTTGTTGTTTATATCCTCAATTATATTGTTTTTTAAAAATAATTTTAGATTTGCAGAAATGTTTCCAAAATTGTAGAGAGTTTATGTATCACCTCATCCACCTTCCCCTGATGTTAACCATTTATATCATCCCAATACAATAATAAAAATTGGAAAATTAACATTGGTGCAATATTGTTAACTATTCACTCCTCAGGAAATTCTGACATGACTAGTCTTTGGCAGACTGAATAACAGCCCCTGAAGATGTCCACATCCTGATCCCAGAACCTGTGTATGTCAACTTGTACAGCAAAATAGACTTTGTAGATGTGACTAAATTAGCAATCGTGAGATGGGGACATTGCATGGATCGTCCAGGCGACTGGGTGTAATCACAATGGTCCTTATAATCATAACGGACACAGGAAGAGTTAGCATCAGAGAAGAAGCAATGCGATAATGGAAGTGGAAGGAGAAAAGGCGTTGTGATATAGCCTATGAGCCAAGAAATGAGGACAGCCTCAAAAAGCTGGAAAAGTCAAGTGAAGAGTTTATTTCTCAGAGCTTCAAGAAGGAGCCAGCCCTATCTCAACGCCTTGACTTTAGCTATGGGAGAATCATGTTAGATTTCTGGCTTCCTAAATGGTAAGAGAATAAATGTGTACTGTTTTAAGCCACTAAGTCATTTTTATAGAAACAGAAGGAAACTAAAACACAGTGTATGGATAGTGTTTGAGGACCACTAAGCCTGGCCAGTTTTGTTGAGGAAATTACATAAGACAGCCAATATGAAAATGATGAGACTCATATTAACGTATATATAGTAGGGGCTCAAGAAAAGATATTTGGCTACCAAAAACAACAAAGGCAGCAATAAGAAAACTACATACTTGCCTAATTTCTGGGGTTACGTTTTCTGAGACAGTGTATTATCTTAATTAGGTAAAATTGACAAAGATAATTGTCCTGGAATGTTATAGATGGTCCTTGTTTTGCTCTCTCTACACCTTCCTATAAAGGAATTGGTTTGATTCTTGAGGGCTTCCAGCTACCTCCTTCAGTTGTTTATGTTTTCCTTATCTTTACTGAGAATGGTATTGCCATTATTTAACACACACATACCCCATTTAGAGCTTTGCATTGTTTGGTACACCTTATTTTGAAAAAGAGCTTTTAAAAATAGTGTTTTCTTATTGATTCATATTATCTTTTTGATCTCTATTTATAACTTATTTTCCTTTTCACTATTCATTTTAATCTGAGATTTTGCATTACCTTTTATTTGTTTAAATTTTTTATTTTTCTTTCTCTATATTGAATTTTGTCCCAATTCCTGTTTTCTTTTTAATGATAATCTTTTTTGCACTTATTTTGTTCAGTGTATTTTTCTACCAACCACTTTAGCCTACAATTAACTTATTATCTTTGTGTTGATATAGCTCTTGTTTATATTTTCCTTTTATTTTATTTATAATTTTGTAACTTATTTTTATAATTGTAGCAGGAAGTCTGGTCTTTGGTGGACAGGAGAGCAAGTCCACTATAAAAGGAACAATTGTGGGCCTCTTTCTCTCCAGCCAACTCTGCAAGTCTTGTTCTTAATAAAGGTCATATTCTACTCAATGTTGATTCTCAAACACATACACCTTTCTGAGTATATGTTAGAGACACTTTTGAAGGACAGTCATAGCTCTCCTTGAAAAATGGCAGTGAGAAACAAAAGTGTTTTCTCATGTCATGAATGACCACCACTTATTCTAAAGTCCTTGGGAAAGGTGTGCACCTGCAGGGGGTGGGCAGCCAGTATACTCATGGCTGCCTCATGGAGGACTGATTTGGTTCCCTCGATACCTTCCAGGACCAAAATTATTTTCTTTGATAGGGCTGGAAGTTATTGGAAAGTTCCAGATGTTCTTTGAAAGCTGAAGTTGTTCTTCTAAATTTTAGTTTCACAAGTCTTTATGAAATCTAGGCTTCTGAAGATACACTTCTTTACATTGAAGATTTTGAGACTCAGTCAGCTTTCTTGGTTATGATAAACAAAAATGGGTCCTGGTTAACCAAAACCAAAAAAATAATTTACCTGGAATATATTGGGATAGCACCCAAAGATTTTGGAAGATTGAAGAACCAGGTTCAAAACATAGGCAGGACCAAGGGAGACTGCCCATCAAGAATTCTTATTCAAGTTCACACCTTAAAAATAGTCTGGTTAAGAAGCCACAATTAGTGGTACCTTCACTTCTCCATCAAGGCTAAGGAGTTTCCCATCAATAACTTTATAACTGCATTGGCATCCCTATTTTACACCCTCTAAGATCCAAAATCCTGTCCAGGAACATTCAACTGGCCAGTTCTTAGTCATTTTCTCTTACTCTGGCTGCTAAGGATAGCAAGGGGGAAAATCTCTCTTTGACTTTTATGGTGGGAGGCAGATTCCTAATGTAGAAAGAGTGTTAACAATAATGGTCAGTTTAAGTATTGCAGGTGTACACCATAGATGTCCCTTCCACCAATTGTGGTATAAAGGCAGCAGATGTTTAGGGTAGGTTCACCTCTGGGCTTTACAAGCCACACCATATAAGCAGCTATCTACTTTGGCTATACGTCTGCCTTCTTGGAGTATCCCTTTTTGAAGTCTCTCTTCTGTTGATCCTTAAAATAATTTACTTAACAATGGGACAATTTTCATTGCTTTTCTCTCTTTTTTTGTATAGGATCATATATTCTTAAAGCTGGTAGGGGTCTTAGAGATAATGGTATCAATTCAATAACGATATGTTTTTGGCTATAAGTAATGGAATACCCAAATAAAAAATAGCTTATATAATGAGACATTGTTTATTGACTTCTAGGGCTGATGATTCAGCAGCTAAAATATTTGGCAGCACTCTGGGTCAGATTCTGTATAATCTTCTTAGCTATGTCATGGTTTGCATGATGGCTTTCACAGTTGCAGGCATGAAAACTTCCAAAGGCATGTAGTTAGGAAGGAAATTTATTTTCAATAGCAATGAAAACCTTTCCCAGAGTGCCCCAGGCAGAATGATCGGTTTCATTGTATAAGACTGGTTAGGTGCCCATGTCCTAGCTGCAGGGGAAGCTAAAGAAATGAAAATTATTATGTTTATTTTCTATAGTAGGAGATGTGCTATAACAGCAAGAAACAAGGGGAGAGAATAACTCCTGGAACCAACAGTGTTTGCTTTAGCATCCAACCCAGTGCTTGACTTTTGAGAAATGAGCCCCATAAGAGTTAGGCAATTGCCCAAACTCACAAGATTAGTCAATGATAGATCCAGTAATGGAGTTGGTAAACTTAATTGAGCACTCCTTCTATTTTGTTTACCATTCTTCTAACATTCAGTTCATTCCTATTCATCCAAAAAGTTGTTTCTGAAGGACAAAAATTAGAATTTACTTTTCAAGTTGTCTGTGTCATCAAAGTCATCTTTATGAAATGAGGTGTGTAATATAACCCCATTGGCTAGTTGAATTTATGGAATGTTGGAGCATTTCATAAGGGAGTTTTTATCAGGGCAGATTTTATTTTATATCTTCCATGGCACAGTTTCTTGGACCACTATGTATTGTGTGCAAGTGAGCAATTTGCCCATCTGTAGTAAAATGTTTTGTTTTCTCTGAACAGCTAAGATTAGGGATAACATATTGGGAGGAGGAAGAGAAAGAGAAAAACAAAGAGAGAGAGAGAGCTGTAAAGAGATCAGGTAAGTATAGAAAATATATCAAATTATATTTTGAGGCAGGGCCAGTCCAATCTTGTCAGTTGAAGACTGGGCAATCCAGAGGCCCCTGGGCTCCTTTCTGGCTATGTTTTTGAAGGGCATTTAGAACATCTCATCCTTTTTGCCCACTTGTCTCTATGATACACAGTGTTCCAGCCACAGTGCTCCATGACAGATGGAGATAGTTTGAGTACCCTCTTATCATGATTGCTTTAGAAGTGGGCAATTATAGCCACTAGAGCATCTATGTAGATTTTATTTTGTTTCAGTGCTAACTAGGTTCTGAAAGTTGAGGACCTAAAATGAAGGAGAATACAAAAGATATGGAAAGCAAGCAAACAAATTTACAATGAATTTCAAATTAAATAATAATAATAATCATAATAATTGGAAAGGAGGAAGAGAGGAACAGCTGAACATGTGAAAACCTACAGATATATTATGGTAGGATACAGAGTCTGGGTTTGTTAAAGATATGTTATTGCCTGTTCTTATACACAGAGTTTTTAAAACTTCTGCCCTATCTAGATCCCTCTTAGCCCTATCTACTTTGCTACCTTGATACTTTCTGGGCTCAGATGATTGGGCTAAGAGGAATGCCTTGCCCAATATTTGCCTATGCATTAATCTGCAAATTTTGTAGCCTGGCTTGAAGAGATGAGCTGGATTAATTAGACTCTGACTCACATACTTTTCCCCAGTTTCTCTCCCTTCTTCAGATTTGAATTGAGGGACCAAGATTGATACTAGTTAGTGAGAGGTAGAAGGGCTAGAACTTTATGATATGGAGGCAGGACTGCTGGCTACATTGAGCCATGTGCAAGGTGAATGAGAAGAATCAGCTCATTGAGAAAGGCAGATGCACCAAGCTCAGAGAGAAGTAGAAGTTAGAAACCTTGCAAGAGAAAGAGAGGGATGGGAGAACCATAACTCCCTTTGATTTTTCTAGTTTCCAGTAAAAATGCCACTGAATTCCCATCTATTCTTCATTTTCTGTCCTTGGTCCACGAAATAACCTGTATTCTCACCATTAATCCTACTTTGTATTTATGTTAGTATATTTCTGCTTTTTGTAAACATAAGAGATTTAACACATCAAGTATCCATATGCCCCACACTGTGAAAGTTCATTGCTAGAAGCTTTAGCCTGAGCTAAATTTTGTCCTCTCCCACGGTCCTCTTTAAAAAGTTATATTCCTTTAAAGGCACTACTCCTATATCATTGCATATCTTCTACAATGGTAGATTCTTAGTCTATTGGGGAAAGTGAATTGTAGGTGAAGGTGAAGAGAGTAAAAGGAGAGGTTAGTAGTCAAACAGTAGCTACATTTTAGAGAAGAGCTTTCTGAGAGAGCAAAGCACTGAAAAGAAAAAGAAGAGTTGATGGATTTCAGAGGCAAATGATGATGACTTTCATTGTAAGTAGAGGCACTGATTAGAATCAGCAATCTTTAAGACTGAATTATTCTAATGGGCACTAAGCTGAATACCTGGTAGATACAATAATCTGCACAACAAACCCCCATGACACAAGTTTAGCAATGTAACACAACCTGCACTTGTACCCCTGAACTTAAAATAAAACTTAAAAAAAGACTGAGTTACTGTCTTGAAAACAGGAATGGAGTCAACCTAATACCTTCAGATCCTAGCACAGTGCTTGGCCTCTAGTAACAGTCAACAATTATCAAAAATAATTGAAAATGGAGAAAACAATGAAGGGGGATATAGTCAACACTGATGCATCATATGAGATCCCTGGAGGACTTTAATAAAACAAGACCCCAGGGGCTATCTCATGTTTTATTTTCCTCCTTTTTATAATGAGCAAAGTTTGAATAGCAAGGGAAAACTCTACAGAATGTTAAATCACAGACCAAGGACTTTCTACCTGAAAAATATTTTTTAACCATTTAAGTAAGCTGATATTTAAAAAGAATTTGCTTTTTTCTTCTATTTCCTCTACCTTTAGCATACAGAGAAGACAAGGTGGCCTCTCAGAACAAAGAATTAATCTAGGTTGCCCTGCAAATGGCATAGTAGTAATTACAATTTTTTTTAGAGCTATGGTGTTCTTTGCTTATAAAACCTTTGATCTAGGCTGAGAAAAGATAGCAACAAGTTTTAGTAGTATTATTAGCTCCTCAGCACAATCTCATGTTCTAAAATTATGGTTCTAAAATTACTAGTAGAGAATTTAGGACACTGATGAGATTTCAGGTCATTCTTCCCTCCCTGATTTAGAATTCTTTCTTTAAGAAATACCAGCAGCACAGATTTCTGAAGAGAGAAGACATTTTTGGCTGAACTTCAGGTATGGGTGTGCAAGAAATGAGCTCTACTTTCCATAAAAATAACGTTTATGTCTGTCCAAAAATCAGTCTTACTTATGTCTGTTTACTGAACCAGAGCCATTCATTTTGAGAATGTGAGCTCAAAATTATATGAAGGAATATGTGAGGAAATAAAAGAAAGCTACAATACCTCAGCCAAACCAGGCTGATTATTAACAATCTACCCCATGATGACACACATGACTGCAGAAGTTTGGATGTGATATACTATTAAAAACATATCTGGGCCAAAAAATGAGAATATATTTTATAAATGATATAATTTTATTGATTTTCAAAGAGGATTTCAACTTCAAAAATGTATCTAGATTGGGGATGGTGATGGAGGTATGGGGAAAGGAAGCATGCCATTGAAGAAGATAAAATGAATAAAAGGATAGTCTTTGAAATCCCTCAGTGTTACAGGCCCTCAAGCTCTTCAGCTTCCAGAGACTTTTTCCTGATTCCAAATTCTCTGTGATCCAGGGAGCCCAGGCATTTTTAGGCTGCACTCTTTATGGGGACAGAAAAGACAGGATTGATGAGGTAGTTCAGGGCCACTAAACAGATGTGAGATGATAGGGTAGCAACATCAGAGGTTCAGACTACTTCAAAGGCTAGGATGGTAGTGTGAGCAGCTTAGGTGAGTTGTTTCAGTACATCTATTCTTTGTGGAAGGATGGTGGAAAGAAAAGAAGGGTAGCTGATCATGGATAGTTTCTCCATTTTCTACCCCAAGAGTAAAAGGAGAATGGAAGACATTGATATATTAGGCTGAATTGTAGCAGGATTTGGCCATCATCTTAGCTAAACTATACAGAAATCTTAAAGCTTTTTGGAATTATCGTATCACAAGCTTAATTTTTAATACAATCATTTCTGTAGCTAATGAAAAACATTCACAGTTTGTTTTTGGCTTAGGCACTGGGGAATTTCTCAGCATGTGTACGCATTGGTCAGGTAGCAACAAACATCCTGACACTGAGTGATGTCCACACTAAAGGCATGTATCTTCAGTTACTCATGTTCAAGAACCAGCTGTTTCATCTCATGATTTAGTTGTGACTCTGATGTCAGGCTTTGATTTTAGATAAAAAAAACTATCTAGACATCTATGAAGCTTTTCTTTGGCATCTTTGGTTTTTGCTTTTGATGTCTTCTATAGGACTTTTAGTCACAAAAAGAATTCACTTGAAAAACTACTTTTACCAAGATGAAGGATGACTTTATGAATGTTTTCTTCTGGGAATATTTGAATCTTTAATAAATGTACAGGGACAAAGAAATCTAGTTGAATAAATAGAATTTCAAACTCATGCAAGTTCATAAATTCATGGCATATATAACCCAACAGCTGCTCTGATAACCTGTGAAGCTCACTTTATGTTGCTGTTGGTTTTCTTGGAAGGGTGGAGGAATTACTAAGGGGAAAGAAAATTTGTTAAACACTTACTATATTAGTCTGTTCTCATGCTGCTACTAAAGACATAGCCAAGACTGGGTAATTGATAAAGGAAAGAGGTTTAATGGACTCAGTTTCACATGACTGAGGAGGCCTCACAATCATGGTAGAAGGCAAAGGAGGAGAAAAGGCACATCTTACATGGTGGCAGGCAAGAGTCATGTGCAGGGGAACTGCCCTTTATAAAACCAACAGATTTCATGATACTTATTTACTATCATGAGAACAGCACAGGAAAACTCACTGCCATAGTTCAATTACCTCCCACTGGGTCCCTCTCACAACACGTGGGGATTATGGGAGCTACATTTCAACATGAGATTTGGGTGGGGACACAGCCAAACCATATCATTCCTCCCTTGGCCCCTCCCAAATCTCATGTCCTCACATTTCAAGACCACTCATGCTTTCCCAACAGTCCCCCAAAGTCTTAACTCGTTTCAACATTTACTCAAAAGTCCACAGTCCAAAAGTCTTATCTGAGACAAGACAAGTCTCTTCTGCCTATGAGCCTGTAAAATCAAAAGCAAGTTAGTTACTTCCTAGATACAGTGGGATTACACACATTGGGTAAATACACCTGTTCCAAATGGGAGAAATTGGCCAAAATGAAGGAGCTACAGGCCCCATGCAAGTCTGAAATTTAGTGGTGCAATCAAATTTTAAAACTCCAAAATGGTCTCCTTTGACTCCATGTCTGAAGTCCAGGTCACACTGATGCAAGTGATAGGTTCCCATGGTCTTGGGCAACTCTGCCCCTGTGATTTTGCAGGATACAGCCCCCTTCCTGGCTGCTTTCATGGGCTGGCATTGAGTACCTGCAGCTTTTACAGGCACACAGTACAAGCTGTTGATGGATCTACCATTCTTGGGTCTGGAGGACAGTGGCCTTCTCCTCACAGCTCCACTAGGCACTGCCCCAGTGGGTACACTGTGTGGGGGCTCCCACCCCATATTTCCATTCCACACTGCCCTAACAGAGTTTCTCCATGAAGGCTCCACCCCTGCAGCACACCTCTGCCTGGACATTCCAGCATTTCCATAAAGCCTCTGAAATCTAGATGGAGGTTCCCAAACCTCAGTTCTTGAATTCTGTGCTCCCACAGACCCAACACCATGTGTAAGCTGCCAAGGCTTGGGGCTTGCACCCTCTGAAGCAACGGTCTGAGCTGTATGTTGGCCACTTTTAGCCACAGCTGAGACACAGGACAACAAGTCCCAAGACTGCACAAACAGCAAGGCCCTGGGCCCAGCCCATGACACCATTTTTTCCTCCTAGGCCTCTGGGCCTGTGATGGGAGGGGCTGACTTGAAGACCTCTGACATGCCCTAGAGACATTTTCCCCATTGTCTTGGCATTACTATTTGGCTCCTCATTATTTATGCAAATTTCTGCATCAGGCTTGAATTTCTCCCCAGAAAATGGGTTTTTCTTTTCTATCACATCATCAGGCTGCAAATTCTCTGAGCTTTTATGCTCTGCTTCCCTTTTGAATATAAGTTTCAATTCCAAGCCATATCTTCATGAATGAATGAAATTAAATGCTTTTGAGAGCACCCAAGTCACATCTTGAATGCTTTGGTGCTTAGAAATTTTTTCCACCAGATACCCTAAATCTTCTCTCTCAAGTTCAAAGTTCCACAGATCCTAGGGCAGGGGCAAAATGCCAGCAGTCTCCTTGCATAACAAGAGTGACCTTTACTCCAGTTCCCAACAAGTTCCTCATTTTCATCTGAGACACCTCAGCCTGAACTTTATTGTCCATATCACTATCAGCATTTTGGTCAAAGCCATTCAACAAGTCTCTAGGAAGTTCCAAACTTTCCCACATCTTCCTGTCTTCTGAGCTCTCCAAGTCTCTAGGAAGTTCACAACTTTCCCACATTTTCCTATCTTCTTCTGAGCCCTCCAAAGTGTTCCAACCTCTGCCTGTTACCCAGTTCCAAAGTTGCTTCCTCATTTTTGGGTATCTTCACAGCAGCACCTCATTCTATTGGTACAAATTTACTGTATTAGTCCATTTTCATACTGCTATGAAGAAATACCCAAGACTAGGTAATTTAGAAAGAAAGAGGTTTAATGAACTCACAGTTCCACATGGCTGGGGAGGCCTTACAATCATGGTGGAAGGCAAAGGAGGAGGAAAGACATGTCTTATATGATGGCAGGCAAGAGCACATGTGCAGGAAAACTGCCTTTTATAAAACTATCATCTCTTGTGAGAGTTACTCACTACCATGAGAACAGCATGGGAAAATTCCTCCCCATGATTCAATTACCTCCCACTAGGTCCCTCCCACAACATGTGGAGATTATAGGAGCTACAGTTCAACCTGAGATTTGGGTGGGGCCACAGCCAAACCATATCACTTACTAAGTTCTAGCATTGGTCTAGGGGATTTACATAATTTATCTCAATTATTATTCATGGCAGCTTTTGGAGGGAGGAGGTAGCTTTGCTTGCTTTAGAGATGAAAAAAATTGGGGTCTAGAGAAGTAAAATAACTTGTTAAATTAACAGAGCCTGGAGGCGAAAGAGCTGAGACTTGAAACTAGATGTGTTTTATATCTTTGTTTGTTCATTTGCTCCATCATTCCTCACTGACTTACTATGTGCCAGAAAGTGGGGACACGGCAGTGCATGAGAAAGTAAGATTTTGCCCTTATGAACTTAACATTGTAGTGAGGAGGACAGACAATATCAGTCTTCACAGATATTGTCTTCATGGTCAGGTTATGTAAGACCTTATAAGCTAATGTAAGGAGTTTGCATTTTGTTCTGAGTATGATGGGAAATCAGAATGTTTTCAGCCAAGAGAGGTACCGTCTGGCTTCCATTTTCAAAAGATACACTATACCTGTTTTGTGAGTGGTTGACTCTTGGGAGACAAAAGACGAGCAGGGGAAGTTGTTGGAAGGCAACTGCCATGAAAGTGAGAGATGACAGTAGCATGGACTAGGTTGGTGCTGAGGAAGTGGTAAGAAGTGGTGAGATTCATTATAGATCATCTCTTCAAGATTGTGCTCCTTTTATTATTTTCTTTTAGGCAGGGCAGAGCTTTTTCAACCCACTTTGGACTTTCTCTTTTTGTGGCTTATACTTCTCTATCCTCAGACCTAGTGGGAGAGATCAAAGTAGATGACCAACCAGTCCCAGGCAGGGGATAGGGATTTTATCCCTGGTGAGGATGAGGCAATTCAGGGCTCAAACATATCATGGTGTTTTCATAAATTGTCTTTTTGTTATCCTTCATTGGATTGTTAATTGCTGCACCCTTGACTTGAGACTTTATGTAATAATATTTTTTAAACATGTGTTGTTTATATAATTTTAGCTTCCAAAAATGTTTTAAGGCCTAGACATATCAGCCTTTATTTGCACTGTGATTTCAAAATAGACCAAGATAGTACTGAGATTAGAACTTTCCCGGCACCAGGGAATCTGAACTAGTCATTGTTGGCCTGAGAATGAAATGTGCTCATTAACAAAGAAAATTGGAAACTGGGTGGCATTTTTCCATTAGTGCTTTGCTTTCTGATGCATTAATGAACTTTGCTACTGCTCTAGAAACTATTAATAATTCTCCCCTTGAAAACACTACTCCTATAAACCTCCCCAAATACTGTACTACTGACCTTCCGTCAATAAGGCATGAGATTTAAAAACTTTTAAAATTGTTTGGACAGTGCTGCTGATGGATAATATATTAATCAAAGTTATTTTTGTTCTGAGTTACAGAAACCAACCTGCACTGATCTAAACAACAACAATAACAACAAAATATGCAATTTGTTGTACAAGTGTTTTATGTAACTAAGAGGATCAAGTTGCTGGTGGTTGTTGGGTACCACTGGAATCAGGAATTAGAAAACCACTGGGAACTCAGGAAGTTTTTCCCCCTCCTTTTCTCATCATGCCTTTCTTGCTGAAGGTCTGCCAAGTTCTCAGCAATGGGATCAAGCTAAGTGAATCAGGCTTCTGGGAGAGCAGGGCTTTGTCTGTGGCCACATTACTACAGCCTTTCCCTCCATGAGAAATAAGTACTTTGCATGATCAATGGTCCCATTTGCCTGGGATTGTCCTGCTTTAGTAATGGAAGTCCTGCATGCTGGGTGACTGGGAAGGCTGGCCATCCTACATGACGCAGTATTGTCTGTGGAGGGTGCATAATGCGGATGTTGGGAGTGCAGCTTCAAGTTCAAAGGAAGTGAGACCAGAAAAGACCCAAATTCGGTCTAAAAAATACTTCACAGCTGTTCTTGTAGCTTTGTCTAGTTTGAATTCAAGATAATTTAGCCAGTGATGTTAGAAACATATAGACATAACCTACATCTTCTAAAAGGCAGCTATTCTGGACATATTTTCGCCATTATTATGTCATCTGCACTGCAACAGGTATAGTGCCCCACCAAACAAGAGGGAACTAATTTTAGACCAAGACAACTAATATTTCTTACACTTTAGTAATGGCAAATCTTCTGCAGCACTATTTGATTTTTGTCACAGTTCCTCTCTGTTCAGATGTAATAGAAAGGGTGAACCCTGTAAAATGATTAGTGATTACTCATCCTTTTTTCTCCTTCATGATCTTAGAGCAAATAATCTAACTATTATTAACCTCAGTTACCTTATTGTCAGGTGGAAAAGGAGAAAGATGAGACCAGATGGCTCTTGGTCTCTGACTTCCTAGATCTACAGCTTCCTGTGGCCACAGACTATCCTCTCATGCTTACTGTCGTAAGGCTCTCCTTCTTTTCACTCTTAGTGTTATAAATTTAAATTCTGTGAGCTTTTCCAGATGATAGAGCTGGAAGTTATTTTTATGAGACCCCATAACCATAGGGACTGATGAGACATTACCCTCTTGCTTGTTTCCTGCATTGGCTTGTACAACATCAGGAAATACCCTGAAAGACAAAACCTTATATTGATCATGGTCTTCCTTTGGTCTCTTCTCTACACCACCTATCTGAAGGCATAGATCGAGCATGCCACACCTTCTTCTATTTGATCACAGCCATCGCAAGCTGCACGTCGTTGCAAAAGTCCTTAAATTCACAATCTAATCATTATCTCTAGGCTGAATAAATGATAGGTCTCACATTAGTACAGAAGGTACCACTGTTTTTCAAATGTATGTTTAAGTTAATTGGACAGTGTGAATACTTGTACATGTTATGCATTAAGTCTTAGGCAATTGTACATCTATTATTACATTTAATTTGATTTATCTTATTTACAAAGTTTTAAAATCTTGGCTCTAGGCTTTGTTGGGCAGCTCATTGTCATTCTCTGAGTAACATCATGAGCTTCCCATAACTGCATGCCTCTGCATGTTATTCTCTCTTCTGGAATGCTTTTCACTTAGATTTTCCTTGGAAAACTCCCTCTCATCTTTCGATACATATCTAAAATGTCACTTTCCTTGAGTAGTTTTTCTCTTTTTGAATTTCAAAGATAACATGTTTTTCTCATCTTGGCTTCTAGAACAAACTATGCACCAACAGGGTAAATAATCATACCCTTATATGAGTTTACATGTTAGACTTCCCTTTTGGCTGGTGATGGGGTACACAGCAGGGCTTGGAAAATAAATTCAGTAACATTTACAGAGCAGCCACTCTGCCACACACTGTTCTGTGGCCTTATCTTTCTGGAAGGACTTGGGTACAGAAAATTTATCTGAGTTGATCCCAAGAAGTACAAGTAAAGAAAGTCAGTCAGGAAAGGTGCATTAATTACTGGATTACTACTGCTGGCACCAGGGACTCAGTCCCCCTGGGGACCTTCTGAGAACATATCTGTTCAACATGCCTCAAAATTTCCCCACTGGATGACAAGGAGGCTGTGGCATGAATCCAGTGGTTTTGGCTGAGGGTTGTCCCCAGGAATGTAGTACCCCCTCCCTTCCTGGAAGTACCTGTTCCTATGGTGCCAGAGAAAGTCCTTAGAAACAGAGTCTGACACTTGGGGCAGGATGCTCAGCATGCAGGAAAGTATCCGATACAGCCGTAGGTAAAGTTCAGGTGGGCTGTAAGTGGGGCCCTTTGGGAGGCCTAGGCAGGCAGATCACTTGAGGTCAGGAGTTCAAGACTAGCCTGGCCAACATGGCAAAACCCTATCTCTACCAAAATGAAAAAACTAGCCAAGTGCGGTGGCTTGAGCCTGTAGTCCCAGTTACTTGGGAGCCTAAGGCAAGAGAAATGCTTGAACCCAGGAGGCAGAGGTTGCAGTGAGCTGAGATCACACCACTGTACTCCAGCCTGAGCAACAGAGCAAGACTCTCTCTCTCTAAAAAAAAAAAAAAAAAAAAAAAAAAAAGCCTGTTACGGGTCTGTTATATAGTACATATGCAATAATATTCCATAAATGGATACTTGTAGAAGTTATTGCTTATTCCTTTAAAAAGTTGTTATTGGATGATTGTCTTTTAAAACTACATATAAATATACAAAATAAAATGAAAATAACCCATAATCCTAACACCTAGGTAAACCATTTAAAAATGTACATAATAGAAGCAATCAAAAAAGTATTAAAAGTAAAAAATAATAAATAAAATTTTTGTCCTCCCATCCCTGGTCCCATTTCTTTCTCTTCCGGAGATAAGTACTGTACTATCAAGAGCTGTCTGAGTATCCATCCAGAAACAAAACTTATCTATATAGCAGTATACGATTGGTATATTCTTTCTATTTGACCAGAGAGGATCATCTTCTGCACACATGATACACTCTGCTTGACTCTCCTTTCATATCTGCCAACAAGACTCATCTCCCAGAGAACTGCATGGTTCACTCCCTCACCCTCAAGTCTCTGCTCAAACATCACCTCCGCAGAGAGACTTTCCCTATCTAATACCAACCCGTCACTCTGTTTCTTTACTCTCATTTGTCTCACTACTCTCTTCCATTAAATATATTGTGTGTATATAAATATATATATGTATTTATATGTGTGTGTGTATATATATAGTATATTTATTTGTCCTCCCCTGTGAGAATGTTAGTTCTAAGAGTACAAAGGTTTTGCTAGGTTGGGCTGTATCCCCAGCACACAGGACATTGCCTGACAGGTAGTAGGTATTTAATAAATATTTGTTCATTAAATGAATGAAATAATTGATAATTAATTCCATACAAAGGAACCTTGTTTTTAGTGACTTTTAAAGTTAGGATAAAGGCTAATTTCTTGTTCAATGGTGGAATTAGGAGCAACTTAATTTTCTTCTATAAGCAAGGGGGTCTTCAAACAGAGTCTACAGACTCTCCAGGTATAAAACGAAAGTTTTAATATAGTTTTATGTTCTCCCTAGTCTCATTAGGAAAGAAAACAGAGGACTCCAAAGCAGGAGAAAGTAAATAATTACAGGGTTTGGTGGCTGCTGAGGAGACTTGGAGAGAACAACATTGTCTCAGCAGCCAGTGGGGCTGAGTCATTTCCAAAATAGGGGAGGGGAAGCAGACCACAGTTTCAGCCATTGTTAGAGCAGTGTCCCTAACTACAAATACAGCCTGTTACCTGTGGCCATTCTGGAGAACCTGGAAGCCTGCTCTTTTATGGAGATCATTATGGGTTATCAGAGCCCCTATTATGGAGCAGCCAGGAATTCAGAAGCTAAGCTTTCCCTAACCAACTATCTTATCAATCTTTTAATGTATGTATCATTTCATAAGAAGACACTTCATTTGCATCAGTATTTAAAGACTACATTATAATTTAATTTCAACTGAATTTCATCTTTCTAAAGACTTGCAGGTTTTAACTAATTTAGGGAGTGGCATATTGTTCAAAAGCAGATAGTCTTGTTATAAACTAGGCATTTGTTTAATGTGGCTCAGATTCCACAAAAGACCGTTTTTCCCAGGGATACTCAATGCAAGACTGTGTCATAATACATTGGGTGGATGGACTTTTATTCATATAACCAGCTCCTTCTTAAAGAGCTTTCAGGTTGGATTTAGTTATTTTCCTAGCAATGCAATGATTCAGTAAATATTCTTATACATAGATAGCTTGGCATAATTTTGTAGAAATCTCTGAAAGGAAATTTCTAGCAGTGGAATGACCAGATCCAAGAATTTGTCCTCCAACGTGCCTTCACTAATCTTAGATTCTTACCTGTAGTGTATCACAGTACCTGGTTCTCCATATCCTGAGTAGGATACAAGTGAAATATCTACATGTCTGTATACCAAGAGAGTTTTAGAATTATGTCTCTGTAATTGTGAATGAGGCTAAAATTGGTTAACATGTTGATTGTATTTATTTTCTTGTGAATTTCCTGTTCATATTTTTCATCTACTATTTTTGTATTTAGTGTTTGCTTTTTGATGGGTATAGCAAGTGATTTTTTAAAATCAATCCCTCTAAAAACATACGGGAATGAGTACTTTTTAAAAACTTTATTCTCAAAAAGTAGTAGCAGTAGCAGCAGCAGCAGCAGCAACAGAAAATACTCTACAATTCAGGTCCCTCTTTCTTCTGGAAATTAGTTATTTTTCAGTTTCATTATAGTAACTTTTTTAAAGTTCAAAATCAGATGATAGTTGATGGGCAGAGTCATAAATATGGGTAAATATTTGTCAGTCTTAGTAGTAAGAAATACCAACATTTAGTCTTAGTAGTAAGAAATATCAAAATGTATCCTTAATTTCATATTGTTGAAGAAATAATATTAACAGGAGTTAAAACCATTTTTGTTACAAATTTTTCGAAACTATTTCAATTCATTTAACACTAATTAACTTACTTTTAGACTACTGAACTTTTTAAAAAGTAGTACTTACATTATCTCTACACTTTCCTTCTAATGTTTCAATTTAGATTTTTTTTTTTTACCCTGGCACTAGGTATCCAAGGAAGTTCCTGGATTTTAAAGAGACAATTAATCTCCAAAATCTCCAACATGCTATGACACCAGACATGATTTGAATACTTACCAACTTCCTATCTCAGGTTGTTTTCACTATCTATAAATCTGTATGGCAGACCTAGGTTAATGAATTATATATTATGGACTCTTCAGCTTAGACCAGGAACTATTAAATTGCTAGATTTTAATGCTCACATCAATCATCCAATTCTAAAATAAGAACTTTATTTTTCTTCTGACATAGTTAAGAGATAATTTAAAGGAATAATACATATTAGACTTTTCTCTTAAAGGAGTGCCCACATTGTTGAAATGCTGATGTTTTGAAAATATTTTCTTAATATGGTAGCAGTTTGCTTAGGTGAAATTATCTGAGATAAGTATTCCGGAAAAGAGGCCAACTTTACAGGATCAATCAGACTCACAATATGTTTAAGGCATGAAAGTGTTTATAAAGCTAATATCTCAGTAGGTTACAAGTTATTATAGCAGAGTAATATATCTTTTGATTATTAGAAACTTTCATCATGAAATATTGAGTTTTTGACTACACAGTCATTATTCTACATTAAAATGTAAGATGTTATCTCCCTGGAAGCATAAAGATCACCCAGAGAGTTTCTCATTGATCTGTGATTTCTATTTGACACTGCTTATTTCACTTATATACTGATAAACTTCGTGATGAACAGCCTAATTTAATCTCTCATATGTGGTGGTGATCACTGTTAAAATTTATTATTCATGACATGCAATAGCTGGGGTCATATGTGGCATTGCTATAATATAAGATAATGTGCAGACACTCTTCTGAGCATTCCACATGAATTATCTCATTTCAACCTCACAACAATCCTAGAAGGCAAGTACTGTTAAATCTAATTCCTAGGGGAAGAGTCTGAGGCACAGAGATATTTATTTAAAATGGCTATAGCCTTAGTAACTCAGACAAGTGGATGATAGAGCTGGCTGGCTAATTCGAGAATCCGTAACCTTCACTATGTAGTTCCTTCCTGTAGAAACACCATCATGGCCAGCCTGCTGGTGTTTGCTATCCCACTAGTCTGCCACCTGCTGCTTTTCCCCACCCCCTCCTGTAAGGCTACAGATATCAAACACGCACACATGCACGCACGCACACACTAGAGGTAAAGAATTATAACAGTTTAGAGCACAACAGCCAAAATGTTCTACTCTCTCCTCTTCATGTTTAAAGCTTTTCTCACCTATTTGCAACATCGTTCAGGCTTTTTTCTGAAAGGACATTTTCATTCCGTTCAACATGTATCTGCCTTTTATGACATCTGAAAAAGTCACCACTTTCTGAACTTTAAATTCCAGATTCTTTACACAGAGGAAACAGCCCTTCTCCTCTGCCAAGTAAAAGCAGTAGGTAAGAGTTGAAGCAGCCACTTAGAAAAAATTGAAAAATCTGAGAAAATTGTTTTGCCTCAATTTCAAGTCTTAAATCATAACTTCTTCTTTGAAATATAAAAAGCTCACTGTGCAGGAAGAAAGAAATTTAGTGTTATTTTACCGAAGCCAATCCATTGTCTACATATAACACGTTTCTGTCACTTGTAACATTCTGAAAGGATACAGTTGAATTTGGTGGCAAGAATGTCTTAAAACTAAGCAGATGATAAGTACTATTATGTATGTTCAACTGGCTTTGTAAAGATGTTTAATTACTTTCTTCTTAGCTGTCATTTAATACTCAGGCTTTCCCATTCCTGACATTCATGACAATAGTAAAACACTAGAAGGTGAATTCAGAAATACACTGAGAGGAAAACAAGACTGAGCCCTCTTCAAACCCATACAAAAAGACTGTGTTAGATTGGAGTTAGAACCAAAGCAAGATTAAACATCTAAGTTTCAGGGTACATAACACTAAATAGCATAGGATTTTAAAGAATCATCTCTGTTTCTTAGAGCCTGTTTTGCAAAGGTAGAGGCTGTGACTAGAAAAAAAGGAACAGAAAATACTTGAATAGCCTTAACATCATTCCAAATTGGCTTTACTGTAAGGGACCTCAGAGTTTATTGGTGGTGTGGCTGAAACGTGTCCTGCATTTGACTACGTTGTGTTCTATACTAAGGAAACAAACAATAATAGCTAAAGTGATTGATACACACTATTGCGGATCAGTTTGCTTTGTAAGATGATCATGAATACTTACTTTGCAGTTCACAAATATCTCAAGCCCCTCAAAAGACAGTTTTTACCAGAGCAAATGGCTTCATGATCACAATAAATCCTTGGGAATCTTCATCATATTCTCATAACTTAAGTATAAACAAAATGCAGAGTGTGTAAAAGGTACACAATTCATGACTTGAATAAACCTTAGTGCTCATTTAATTCAACCTTTTCCTTTTACAAGGGAGGAAAAGACAATCCAGACTGTGAGTGTTAAAACAGTATGTTTGTCATAAAGTGAGGGAGAAGCCAGAAGCAGAAGCAAAACTCCCTGTGGACACTGGAGCTTCTGACTCTTGGGGTAATGACCACAACTTTGAGCCTGGCCCTATGTTCCGGCCCCCTCTGTCTCTCATCAGAGGCTCCTTTCACTCTTCTCTGGCCCTTTCCAGTTCTTCAAATGTACTAGCCTCTTCCTATATCAGGGATTTCCAAACTGCTGCTGTCTCTGGCTGGGCTACTTTTCCCACCGATTTCCCCTAGTTAATACCTACTCAACCATCAGCTTTTACTAACGCTTTATCACCTCCTCCAGCACGTTTTCCTGTCTCTTGCCTTCTCATCATGTTTTCATATTTACTTTTATTTGTTTACTAAATTAATATTCACCATCCCCCCTGTGGACTGTCCTCTCAAGAAGGGTATTACCTATGAGCATTTTTCATTCCCATTCTGTCACCAGCATAGTGACTGATACGCAGAACATATTCAATATGTATTTTAAGTGAATGAATGCTGTGGATGGATATATTATTTCCACTGAGGCGGGTTTGGTGAGGCTGAAGTTGTGGATAAGCTGAGTTACTAAGAGGATGTAGAAAGAACAAACAAAAGGATTTTTGCTAGGAAGACCAACTTTTTGTATTTCCTGGTTTAGATCAATGTCCCTACTGATTGCCAGTTTAAATTCTGTGATAATTGGTTCCATCACAGATGGATCATTCCCCAGTTCTTTTATAAGGACACATATAACTTTAACCAACATAGGCACAAAAGTGCCAATACAATAGACTATTGAAGCTGAAAGAGGCATTATAAAACTCCTGGTTAAATGCTCCATTTTATTTTATTTTTAACTTTTATTTTAGGTTCAGGGGTACATGTGCAGGTTTATTATATATGTAAACTGTGTATCACAGGGTTTTGGTGTACAGATTTTTTCATTATGCAGTTAATAGGCACCTGATAGGTAGTTTTTCAATCCTTGCCCTCCTCTCACCTTCCACCTTCAAGTAGCCCCCAATGTCTGTTCTTACCTTCTTTGTGTTCATGTGTACTCAATGTTTTGCTCCCACTTATAAATGAAAACATGTGACTTTTTTCTTCTGTGTTAGTTTGCTTAGGATAATGGCCTCCAACTCCATCCATGTTGCTGCAAAGGATGTGATCTTATTCTTTTTATGGCTGTGTAGTATTCCATGGTGTGTATTGTGTGTGCATGTGTGTGTGTGTGTGTGTGTGTCTGTATCACATTTTCCTTATCCTGTCTACCGATTTATAGTTTTTTGGGTATATACCATGGTGTGTATTTGTGTGTGTGTGTGTGTGTGTGTGTGTATCACATTTTCCTTATCCAGTCTACTGATTTATATTCCTTTGGGTATATACCCAATTATGGGATTGCTGGGTCAAATGGTAATTCTGTTTTAAGTTATTTGAGAAATCACCAAACTGATTTCCATAATGGCTGAACTAATTTACATTCCCACCAGCAGTGTATAAGTGTTCTCTTTTCTCCACAACCTTGCCAGCATCTGTTTGTTTTTGTTTTTTTTTTTTACTTTTTAATAATAGCCATCTGAATGGTGTGAGATGGTATCTAATTATGGATTTTATTTCCATTTCTGTAATGATTAGTAATATTGGGCATTTTCTCATATGCTTGTTGTCCATTTGTATGTCTTCTTTTGAAAAGTGTCTGTTCATGTCCTTTCCCAACTTTTTAAATGTGGTTGTTTGTTTTTTGCTTGTTAATTTGTTTAAGTTCCTTAAAGATCCTGCATATTAGATCTTTGTTAGATGCATAGTTTGCAAATATTTTCTCCCATTTTGTAGGTTGTCTGTTCACTCTGTTGATAGTTTCTTTTGCTGTGAAGAAGCTCTTCAGTTTAATTAGTTCCAATTTGCCAATTTTTGTTTTTGTTGCAGTTGCTTTTGATTTCTTCATCATGAAATGTTTGCCAAGTCCTATGTCCAGGATAGTATTTCCTCTGTTATCTTCCAGGGTTTTTATAGTTTTCTGTTTTACATTTAAGTCTCTAATCCATCTTAAGTCAATTTTTAGATATGGTATAAGGAAGGGGTTTAGTTTCAGTCTTCTGCATATGGCTAGGCAGTTATCACAATTATTCCATTTTATAGGATAGGAAACAAGATTTTCTTGGCCACTGTATTGGTTCGTTCTCATGCTGCTGTGAAGAAATACCCAAGGCTCGGTAGTTTACAAAGAAAAGAGGTTTAATTGACTCACCGTTCTGCATAGCTAGGAGGGGAATCAGAAAATTTACAATCATGGCAGAAGGAACCTCTTCACAGGACAGCAGGAGAAAGAATGAGTGCAAACAGGGGAAATACCGTAGGTTTATAAAACTATCGTATCTCATGAGAATCACTCATTATCACCAGAACAGCATGGGAGAAACTGCTCCTATGATTCAATTACCTCCACCTGGTCCCACTTTGACCTATGGGGATTAGTACAATTCAAGGTGAGATTTGGGTGGGGACACAGAGCCAAACCATACCAGTAGCCCAGTATATCAAAATATTCAGAAAAACGGTATTGGGAGGGAGCTGTATTGTTGCCCCAGTATTTGGTTTCCAGGCAGCTATTAACATGAAGTACTGTCACATTCTTCAAACCTATCTAGTTCTGCCTCATTCTGAGTGATGAAGGTTTGATAAGGTGCAGTTACACTTAGTCTGTACCAACTTTCACCCTAAAGAGTATGAAGGAACTTGTTTGTCTATGTGTCTGTCACAGCATTAGTGACTTGCTTTAGAGAATCTTGTGAATCATGAATAGCTCCACTATCTATCCTTGCCTTGGGACTTTGCCATGCCCAGTGTTGATGACAGTCACTGAAATTCTGACAGGTTGAATCATTCATTATTACCTTGTCTGCAGAAGAATTTCTGATCTTTTGCATATCATCACCTTATTCTTCTTTCATTTGAGATTATGGATATTTGTAAAATCTATTCAACATCTTTGATAAATCATTTCTGATAACTACATATTATTCCATTTCTTGAATATTTTTTCATTTCTTAATCAACCTTCTAATGTTGGTCATTTAGGTTGTTTACAATTTATAACTATAAAATATTGCTGAAATAAGTTTCTTGTGCTATTTATTTAGGATAAAATCACAGAAATCAAATTACCACTCACATGGTAGGAACATTTGTAGGGAACTTAATACATGGTTTCAAATTGGAAAAGTTTTCTTAAGTTTATAAAATTAACATTATAAGATTCCTGACAGCAGAGATTTTATCTATTTAAACTATCTTTTTCCTGACACCTCCAGTAGTTTCCTAACACCTAAAAAAGCCTGGCATATTGGTATAAATAAATATTTTTGTATGACTGATTTATGACTCTACTTTAGTTGTACTGATTAAGTTATTCCCAGATGAACCTAGAACCAAGCTATCAACAAAACATCAACTTTGTTTGTGTACCAAACTGTGAAGATAAGACAGGAGGAAATAAATCTGCTGTCTACCTTTTGTGTTTTTCAACCCTTCAGCAAAAGTAGGCTCTGGATATGTCTTCAAATGGAATCTTTGGTTTTGTAATCTTTTTTTTTTTTTTTTTTTTTTTTTGAGACGGAGTCTCGCTCTGTCGCCCAGGCTGGAGTGCAGTGGCGCGATCTCGGCTCACTGCAAGCTCCGCCTCCCGGGTTCACGCCATTCTCCTGCCTCAGCCTCCCTCGTAGCTGGGACTACAGGCGCCCGCCACCACGCCCGGCTAATTTTTTGTATTTTTTAGTAGAGACGGGGTTTCACTGTGTTAGCCAGGATGGTCTCGATCTCCTGACCTCGTGATCCGCCCGCCTCGGCCTCCCAAAGTGCTGGGATTACAGGCGTGAGCCACCGCGCCCGGCCGGTTTTGTAATCTTTTTTAAAAAATTGGTTGATTCTCAACTTTTGTAGGTGATGACGGTGATGATAGTAGTAGAGGTGTGTGGGTGTGTGTCTGTGTGGGTGTTGTGTATGATGAGGATGTGGGCATAGATTTCCCCTTCCCACTTATCAGTTTAAATTAGTATCTAATCACTTAGGCTTTGGATATTTTTGTGATTTCTTCAATTACTACTGAATTGAAAGGACATAGTTGCTGTTAGAGTTTGCAACCTGGGCTTTGATCTAGATATACACTTATAATGCATCTCTGTGACCTTTTTAAAAAGATGTATTTGTTTTGCTCAGATTGCGTATAGAATTGTGAATTGGAATGGTACTTAATCTTTTCGGTTGCAGACCTTTCTCAAGACATCTCAAGTTCTGAACACTAGATGGCATGGTAGAGTTATCATACTATTCTTGGAAGAGAAAGTCCACTCCAAAGCATGGAAATTTTCTGCCTTGGCAAAAATAAACAACTGAAGTAACAAAATATAGCTTGCTATAGGAACAAGCATGACTTATCTTCACGCTTTTAAAAACTATTAACTGAGTATATATTACACTCCCCTTTTCTAAGTTATAAGAGTAAAAATGCTTGTCAAAAAAAACCCTTAAATATAGAAATAAATAAAAGTGGAAAATGACTTATAATCTCATTACCCAGAAATATCCACTGTTAACCTTTTGGTAAATTTTCTTGAGATTTCGAGACTCCTTGATGCGTATGTAAACATTTATAGATAGATAGATATAGAAAGATGTTTGGAAAATGCCATTTTATAATATGCATATTTATAGAGAGATATAGATAGATATTTGGAAAATGCCATTTTGTAAAATGCATTCTATCAAATAAATGAAAGACATTTTTCATGTCACTATATATAAAGTATCACAAAAAATAGTTATAGTTGCAGTGTTTTACATAGAATATATTTATCATGGCCAGGAGCAGTGGCTCACACTTGCAATAGCAAGAAAGTGCAAGACCCTGTCTCTACAAAATCATAGTCCCAATTACTCAGGAGGCTGACATGGGAGGATCACTTGGGCCTGGGAGGTCAAGGCTGCAGTTGAGCTATGACTGTGCCACTGCACTCGAGCCCCAGCCTGGGTAAGAGAGTGAGACCCTGTCTCAAAAAAAAAAAAAAAAGAATATATTTATCATAATTATTTATTTAGCCAATTTATCATTGTAACTTCAGGTTGTTTTAGAACTTTTGCTATTATAACATTGCTGAAATTAGCATCCTTATTCTTAATACTCTTTATACTTTTCCAATTATTTCCTCAGATTAAATTTCTAGGTAAAGTGTTATACATATTTAGGTTTGACTTACCTTATCTTATAAAAGTGACCCCAAAGAGTTCACTTGCCATTTACACCATGCAAGTACACAATGTGAAGATGGCCATCTGACCTCTATTGTCAGATTGTCCACCAAAATTATTAAATCAATTTATTTCTATTACTGCCTAAAGTACTTGAGAATCCCGTTTTCGCAACATTTTTGCCAACATTGGGTATTTTTATTTTTTTGAGTGTTTTTCAGTATGAGGCTTCAACAATTAATATTGCATTGTTTTATTTTGCAGGCTAAAAAATTATTAGTGAGGTTACACATTTTTTTTCTTTTACCATTTCTATTTCTTTCTTGTTGAAACATATGCTTGTATGATCTGGTGACTACTCCTTTAGGATGTTTGTCTTTTTCAATAGATTGTTAAAAGGTTGTTTTATATTTGAGACACTGACTCTTCATGTTTTATGTGTTGCCAATTTTTGATCAGTTTGTAGTTTTCTTTTCCTTGCTAATAATATTTCTGTTGTTTCACTTGTGTGCATTTGGGTGTGACTTGCAGAAGTTTGACATTTTTACAGCATCAACGCTATTAATCTTTTCTTTGGTGCTTTTTGTTTTTGATGCTGTGCTTACATACCATATCAAGACTGTAAAAGAATTTGGCTCTGAGTAAGAGACATATGTGTTCTTTATAGAGTAAAATACTGTAACAAAAGTTATAGTTATAATGTGTTTATTTTTGTCAGCCAATTATGAATTTGTCATATATTAACATATTTAAATCTTCCTAAATTCACTTATATTTTCACTATATAGCCTGCTTAGTTTATTGTCTTTGGTTTATTGTCTTTGGTATTGGAAAATGCTGTTCACAACATATTGTACCTCCAACCTCCGGTTAGGACTGAAAATTTTAAAATCTCTTCTCTGCTATTGTCTTCCCTACATAGAAGCCCTTAAAATTACAACTAAAAGGTCTACCTCTAACCAAAGTCTCTAATTATTGACTTCCTTTTTGTTTACATTGCTTCCCTCATGCTTTTTAAAATAAATTTCTGTTCAAGTTGAAGCCTAGGCTGCCCTTCACTCCCCCTCAGGTTAATAACACTTTTGAATATAAGAATCAAACTTTGTTGATACCACAGTAATGTTCTAGTGGGTAAGACCTAAAGGGTTTTTGTTTTTGTTTTTACCTTATCTTAAAAGAAATCTAGACTAATTTGAGTGAGAAACATATTGAAAAACTTTTTGCTATGGATTGAATGTTTGTGTCCCCCTACCCCCAAATTCATATGTTGAAATTTAATTCCAAATGTGGTGATATTTGGAGCTGGGAATTTTAGGAGGTGATTAGGTCATGAGAGGTGGAGCCTTTATGAATGGGATTACTGATTTCAAAAAAGAGACCCCAGAGAGTTCACTTGCCCCTTCTACCATGTGACGACACAACGAGAATATAACCATCTGCGAACAAGGTACCACGTCTGCTAGCACCTTAAACTAAGATTTCCCAGCCTCCAGAACAATGAGAAACAAACATCTATTGTTTTAAAGTCACCTAGTCTATGATATTTTGTTATAGCAGCCCAAGTGGACTAAGACACTCTTCAAAGAGAAAGTGTATCATTCTTATAGTCCTGTATTAAAGGAAATGGCCCTGGGTAGTTTCTCAAGGATTTGTTCATTCATCTATCCATTCAAAATATATTCTTTAGCACTTACTAGGTGCCAGGCTCTGGGGATATGATGGTAAATAACAATAGATATGATCTTACTTAATATGAATATTAGAGTGTGGGGATATGTGAGAAAACATAAAAAATGTAACAATCACATCATTAATGTAGCCTTTCAAAGACAGAAATATGGACCTATGAGACTGTATAGCAAAGGATCCTGACATGGACAGGAATCAGGAAAAGCAGAGTCCTGAAGATTGGATAGAAGTTATCCAGATGAAGAGACACCATCTAGCTGTTCATGCAAGAGATTATTTCATTAAAAGGACTTGTAGCAGGAAAGTTCTTGGCATACTCAAGGGTCTGAAATGAGGCTGATGTGATTGGAACAAAGAAACATTATGCAGAACGAAGGTAGGGAGATAGACAGAGGCTAGACTAGACACACAGAGCCACATTAAAGATGCTATTCACAATTCCAAGAGTGATAGGAAATCATGGAAGGGTTTTAAGTGGGAAGGTGGGGAGGTGACCTGATAGGAGCTATCTTTTGTAAAGCTCACTGCGACTGTGGTATTGGGAATCAACTGAAAGGGGGCCAGAGTAGATGACAGGGAACAATGTGAGGGGCCCTGCAGTGGCCCAAGAGAGTGATGGTGGTACTGCGAACTATATGGTGGTGGCTGCAAAGAACATGAGATATAGATGGATTTTAGAGGCATTGAGAAAGTGAGATTGATGGAGCCAGGAGGTAGATTGAAAATAGGTTTGAGGCAGAAGGATATGTCAAGGATGGTTCCTTGAGGCTTTTGTAACTAAATGGACAGTGATGGACAGATAGGTTAGAGGCAGAATAGCATAAGTTAAGTCCAGAATATATTGCATTCTAGATGCCTTGGAGACATAAAAGTGGAAATGTCAACTTGGCAATTAGATATCATCTCTGGAATTCAAATGAGAGATTGAAGCAAGTGATATACATTTGGAAATCATTGACCCATGTGTGTGAACTGAAGTGATGGGCATGGTAGAGATTACGTAAGGAGAAAGATAATAGGAAAAGAGAAAAAGGCCTAAGCCTCAACCTCAAGGATATCCAACATTTAATGACTACACAGAGGAGTATCTGGAGAGGTGGTAGGACATCTAGGAGAGTGTGGTGTCCCCGTATCATGGGTAACCACATTCTATTTGCTGTGATCACATGACCTTGATCATAGATACTGGATGAAGGGTAAGCATTTGAACTAAGTACAGCTAGTCTGCAGGCTAACCAGAAGCACATGAGGCTTTCCAACACAGATAATCTCCCAGCAGGGCTGTCTACTGGATAGTGGGTGAATGAACAAATTAGATCCTCTGCCTTGGAGATGTTGAATGCCAGACCCACAAATAGAGGGCATCCCTGATAGGAAGAGCAGAAGCCAGTGACTTACAGAAAGGAGCAGAGGCAGAGGGTAGCTGTGTTGCAATCACGGCAGAGTACGAAAGAAGGAGTCCCTGCTGCCCAGGGGGAGCAGACAACCCAGTGTCTAGAGTTATGTTGAGTTGTAAACAAGCTTCTAGTATCTGACTTATATTTCACTCCATGCAAAGCCAAACTGCATGGCTATTTGTAAGTTTTTGTAAGCAGAAGCTACTTAGTGATCCATCTCATAATTTTTATTTCCACATGTATTTTATAAGAAAACTTACTGCAGGGGAACCTAAGTCTGTTTCTTACAATTTAAACTGTTACCTCACCCTCCTTCTTCAGGTCCTCCCATGAACTTTTACTTTTCATTCTTGTTCTCACATGAACTTTATCCCCTTGCCCTCTACCAGCTTCACTTTGATTATGTCCTCACGTATTATGTGGACTCTTTTAAGTACAAACTCCTGTAAAACCCATAAACCATTACCCACTAATGCAGTTCTGAAGTGGTTTTGCATTAAAAAAAATCATGGTCTGACATAAACTTAGAGAGTGAAACAGTGAAATGGAGCCTCAGAAGTGTGAGGGAGTGGGATGGGGCTGGATGATGAGAAATTACTAATGGATACAACATGCCTTATTTGGATGATGGATACTCTAAGAACTCTGACTTGACTACTTTGCAATCTATGCATGTAACAAAATTGCACTTACAGCCCATACATTTATACAAATAAAAAATAAATAAAGATGTTCTTCCTCACTAAAAAAAATGGTCTGAAAAGGAATTTCAATTTTTTCTCTTTAGTGGGGTCGAAGCGCTTTGTCCACACCAACTCCTGTCAAACTTTCTTCCCCATTGGATTCTCTAGCATGTCTAACCTCAGGATGGGTCTCACTGTCTTAATTTTAACAGACAGTGGCAGCACCAAGAGGTGACTAGAGGGGACTTTGGCTAAAGTGATCAAACGTCCAGGGCTTTGTACCTGTTGGTTCATCATAATAATTAATGCCACCTCTTTCCACTTGCAAAAGCGCCTTAGCTTGGGCTGTAAACTTTGTGGTCACTCTCGCTTACTCCCCCTCTCCTCTCTCCTGATCCCAATTTCCATCAACCTTCCCCAAAAGTAAACATATAATCTAAGCTCTCTTCTTGTATGATGGCCCCACATTTTCTTTGCTCACATTAAAGTCCCTTAAGTGAGTATAATTCTTCTCTGATGACTTGTCCTTGCTTTCCTCAGAGATCAGAGGAAAGAAAAGGAGGAAAGCTGTGAACCCCCACAAATTAAAAACTTTATCTTGTCACATTCCTCTTATCCTCTACATTTTTATCTTCCCATCTCTTCCTATCCTTCCTAAAGCTTGGCAGCTCATTACTGTCATTAGAGAGAAAGCCCCTTCCTCAATGACTAGAGTATGCCTCTCTCATTCTTCCCTGGATTTATTATGTGCAGGCATCAGTATGGCTGTGGGTGAAAGCAAAGGTTCTGGAGTCAGCCTGGGTGTCAATCCTGGTCCCACCATTTACGAACTCTGTGCCATTGGGCAAAATACTTCCACTCTCAGGATCTCTCTTTCTGCATCAGTACAGTGAGTATAAGGAGAGTATATGCCTTACAGGACTGCGAAGCTTAAACATGATGATACATATAAAGCACTTTGTTTCTGGCAGGTTTCAAATGCTAATTATATGTTGGATATTAGTATTATTATCCATTTCCATGCTAGAGGTTCATCCTCTTTTAAAACCACCATCTTCAAATTAGCACTGATGTCACCTGCCCTCTTTTAGCATCCTCCTATTTGGCCTTTCCCTGAAGACTTGAACACATGCATATTGTTTTTCTCATTCCCAGGGACTTTTCTGAACCTAGTCTCCGTCCCCTGAGCACCTTGACTTCATGATCCTATGCCCATTGAGACTTCTTTCACCTTCATGTCTTTGCCACACCAGGTAAGAGAATTAATATTCTCAAATATACAAAGCAAGGCTGTGACTCAGTTCACTGGTCATAGTCTCCTCTCCTCTTTCATTTATCAGCAACCCCATGGCTAAGTTGTAGATCCAGGATGAAACTCTAGGTCTTTCTGATTAAAAATTCATGATTTAGCTCTTATGTTTTACTATATTTTCAATCACAATCGACTATTAGTCTCTTCTCTTACAATTTTGTGTTGAATCAGTCTTTCTTCCTGCCCTGAGTCAGATTTCTTTTTTTAATGGGATCTCACTCTGTCACCAGGCTAGAGTGCAGTGGCATGATCATGGCTCACTGTAGGCTCGACCTCCCAGGCTCAGGTGATCCTCCCACTTCAGCCTCCTGAGTAGCTAGGACTACACGCGTGCACCACCACACCCAGCTAATTTTTGCAGATTTGTAGAGACTGGGTCTTGCTATGCTGCCCAGGCTGGTCTCACTCCTGGGCTCAAGTGACCTGCTGCCTCAGCCTCTTAAAACTGTTAGAATTACAGGCGTGAGCCACCACGCCTGGCCAGGTCAGAGCTTTGGTACAAATGGAAAGTGGGCTTGTCTTTGCCCCCTTCAGGTGTATCTCTTTAGAGCCTCAATACTAGTTAGTTGCTTGGCATTCCTAAGGGAATATATAGGGAAAGAGGAATAATAGAGGTATGGTTGGCCACTGGATCAGAGCAATTTCTTCGGTGTCAAGTGATACTAATTCAGATATTTTCTTGCATGGTGGATATTTCATATCCCCATCTTCCCAAAAGAAGGAATTACCTTCCCTTAGGAGGAGAACCATCTTGAGAATGATCTAGAAGAAAAAATAAAATGGGCTGATGAAAATTATTTTGGGAACAACTTTTAATTATTAGGTTAGGTAAGACAGGAAGCTCATTATGACTATAACTATAAACTTTATACTGGATTCTATGTGTAAAATTGGCAAAAGTTCCAATGTATTGCCAATCACTAACTTGAAGATAAGAGCGACTGGAAACACTTTGTTTCTTCAAATTTAAGCAGAATCAAACTGATGAAGCTCTGCACCACAGAGACCATGACTTTCTTCTTACTCTGTTGTTCCATTCTGGATGGGCCAATGATAGACCTTCACTTGGTCATTTTATAACCATGTGTGACACAAGGAGCCTGTTAACCTGGTTATGAAGCATCAGCCCAGGAAACAGATGTTTTATTTAGAAAGTCTGTCACTAATAACAAAATGAATATTTTTATTTTTTTAATTGAGTCTTTTAAAACTAAATGAACTGGGCATAAATACTTCTCCTTTTCAAAAGTGTTTCAAAACTTCCCTAGTACTTACTTAGTATAACAGGCTCTACTTACCAAGATTTGGTTCCTTTAAAATAGTCCTGACCGAAAGTCATCTGTTTAGTTTCTTGTTTATTTTTCAAAATATTCTTATATTAAAAATGAAAATAAAAACTTCATAATTACAGATATTTTGAATGTTTTATATTGTTTAAATAAATATTAATTGGTCTCTTTTTGATGTTGCATTAACTTATTAATTATGTGGCCTAAGTGAGAGTTCTCATTGATTATAGTAATGTATGTTTGTATGTTTTATTTATAATAAGGGTTGGGGGCTGTTAGACTCTGATCTCAAAATACCTAAATTTGAGTCCTACTATTGCCACTTAATAACTCTGACTTTGGCAGCTTATTCAATGGCTTTAAGCCTCAGTTTTCTTCTCTGTAAAATAAAGAAACTAATATTTCCTACTCTGTAAGATTCTTGCGTGTATTCAAGAGTAAACTGCATATGAAGCCTACTACCTAGCGTAACAGCCCAATAAACCTCAGAAATAATTGCTATTTTGGTTGTAGAACAGCAACAGTTTAGCACATGTGAAAACCTATATTGCCCTAAGGGCTTCTGATCATGATTCTTTCATCATTTAATGTAAAATAAGCCAGATTAAAAAAAATTAGATGCCCACAGTAGAGAAAAAAAGTAGGAAAGTGTCTTATCCCATTGATGGCATAAGAAAAGTCAGACACAAAGTTTCTGTCTGAAAGTCAAATTTGGCACCCCAGGATAACACAATGAGTTCTTTCAGACATTCAGTTTTTTGGACTTGAGCAGCTTGCAGAGTTGGCTCATTATAGGCAGATGGTTTTATTGTCAGATTGCAATGATTAAGTAATAAGGGAAATCTTATTTTAAAATATCAGTCTTTGTAGAGTTAGTCCTTAGAGACTGTAGTTGTCATAAAACATCTGAATGGAAAAGTTATATCAGAGGAAAACATAAGCAGTTTTCTCATAAAAGTTGACTCCATCCTCTTTCTGCCTCCCTAAGTTACTTTGTTATAGAGCAACAGCTCAAAGGACTGTCATTTTTGTTTCTTCACTAGTAGAAGAGAGAAAGTAAAATGCAAAGACAAGCCAATTGCTATGGAAAACCAATAAAGTAGCCAAAATTTCAGATAACAATCTTTTTCCTTTTGAAATGCTTTGTAATAATTTGTTTGCTTTATTTCAATGCAAAAGTTTCCTACATTACACATCTAAACTATTTAAAATATAAATGATTGACTTCAAATGAATGCATAGAGTTTTCCCCCCACATTTTTTACTTTAATGACATAATTAACATACTGCTTATTATCAAAGATGATGCTATTTTAAAGGTCTCAACAATGAATGTATCACAACCAGTAAAGTTTGTATATGATTAATTTATTTTTTATTATTTATTTATTTATTTTTGAGACAGGATCTTGCTCTATTGCCAAGGCTGGAGTACAGTGGCGTGCTCTCGGCTCACTGCAACCTCTGTTTCCCGGGCTCAAGGGATCCTCCCACCTCAGCCTCCTGAGTAGCTGGGACTACAGGCAGCTGCCAGCATACCTGGCTTGTTTTTTGTACTTTTTGTAGGGACAGGGTTTTGCCATGCTGCCCAGGCTGACCTTGAACTCCTGGACTCAAGGAATTTACCTGCCTTGGCCTCCCAAAATGCTGGGATTACAGGCATATGTCACCATACTTGGCCTCATGTGATGGATTTATATTATTGGCACCACTGAATTACACTCCTCTCTCACACAGCCCTTTGTTGGAGAGCTTCTCTGTTTAACAGTTCATCTATTTCTCAGCTACAGCTGGCTGGAAATTCTAAGAGAGGGGATAGCTGGATGGGAGGAGGAAATGAGTTTCTCATCCTCAGCAATATGGAGACTACCCTCTTTACTTCTATCTCTGGTAGAATTCTGTATATATATATTATATATCTTCTATATATATCTATAGATATATCTATATATATTGAATATTATATATTCAATATATATCTATATCAGATATATCTATATTGAATATATCTATATATATTCAATATCTTCTCTCATAGCCCTCATTTTGTCTGTTGCGCTGTGGAAGGGGAGGTAGATAGATTCATGTGGAAAAATTAAAGTCACACTGGCATTTATTACGTGGGAACTGACTCACTTCAATAGACTCACCAGAATTCTCAATTGTGAAGAATGTGGACTTTGAATTATTTTACAGACTAGATGAATTATTTTACAATGAATTCATTGGATGAACCACATAAGCCGTCGCAAAGCTAATAAGGATTGAATTTAGGATTAGATCTCAAGTTGAATGATAGTATTTATGAAATTGAAAAATTCATACTAAATACATACATACATAATACTAAATACATACATCTGTCTGTGGGTAGACAGATTAGACACCATCGATGATTATGCTGAAAAGGCATGCAGAAAAAAATCATAGTGACTAAAATTTCTACTGTTTTCATTCTTTTTAAAAATTAAGATGTCATAAACCTTAGTGATAACTGTAGTGTATGTGTGGTAACTAGCTAAATACTTTTCTCCTTTTCCTTGGTTCTCATTTACTGTTCAACCCACTATGACTTGGCAGTTTTCTTAATCATTCTATTGAAAATACTGCTATGCAACCACATGTCCTAATTGCCCAAGTCCTCTCATTGTTTTCTACTTTCATCTTGTTTGACTTTTCAGCAGCATTTGACTCTCTTTTTCAGTCCTTTTTTGAAAGTCTTTCTGGATTTTCATGGCATTACCCCCACCTGGTTTTTCTCTTATCTCTGTCTTATCTTTCCAAGCCGGCTTCCAAATCTGAATTTCTGTTCCCATCCTTAAATTATTGATTGGCATTTCATACTAGTTCTTCTGTCATCTGTCTCTTTATACTTCTCCTCACTGGTTACATTCAAACCTACGGCTGCAACTGTCATTAGTTACACTACTGGATCTCAAGTCTCTCTTCTGCACACAACTTTTTCCTAAGATCTGGTTCCTTGTGTCCCCCATCTTCTTGGACACATCCACCTCAATGCACCACAAGCATTTCAAATTTGATGAGCCCAAAATGAAAATCATTTCTCTTCTCTCAACTCAACTTGCTCATCGTCCACCATTCTCTATTATCTACCAAATTTCTAAATCAAGAAAACCCTTCACCTCCACATTATATCCATTACTTTAATGGAGTAATGTATCAGAAATTTTTGAGGGCATGGCCAAAAGCCATTCCCATTTTTTTTCTTGATAAATAATCCCTAGAATTTGTTTGGAGGAGCCATGTGTCTAGTTCAAAAGAAAGAGCTATGAATTGGTTATTTTAGTCTTGGCAATCCCATCCACTTCTGCCACATACTCATTTATCTATATTCTTCTGCACCGCGTGGCCATTTGACTCATTTTTTTGGCCTATGAAATGTAATGGAATGTCACCTGTGTGACCTCTTAAAGAGCTTTTTCCCCTTGATAAAATTGGGTGAGATTACACTTTGTCCTTGTCCCCTTTCTTCCTCTTTGGGATACTGTCTTGTGAGATAATGATGCTTGGACTATGGCAGCTATCTTGCTACTGTGAGCAAAAAGCCTTAGAATGAAAGCCAGTATGATAAGGATGCTGGTATAGAGGAACCAAGTGCAATGTGTGAGTTGAGGTTGGAGTAGTACCCAAATGAAAAACTCTAGAAAACTGCTGGCAGCATGAGAGTATCCAAATAACTGAGAAAAATTAAAAAGTCAAAAAATTAAAATTTTCCAGCCTTGGTAGTTATGTTCAATGTTATGCACCAAAATGTAAGAAAAACAGAAACCTCAGTGGTGAACAATAGAGATAAAAATATGGCTGGAAAGGAAAGCCTACCATAATATTAAAAGATTTGTGATTATTTACTACATGATAAAATCTTAAAATTTTATTTATAATGTAGTTAAAAAGAAGTCTATTATGTATAGGCAATTGATCAGTTCTGAATATATACTCTTAGAGTGATGTAATACAAACTGAGCTTCACATGTCCAGAGCCCCATTTTGCTAATCTAAGTCAGTTGTCTGTTCCTCTTACATACTTTCTCCTCTGAAATTCTGTTATAGTTCAATATGCCATTTTTCAATGAGATCCCCAGACTGTGTACCTCAAACCTGCAAAAGTCAGGTTTAGTAATGGCCTCTCCTCCTGCTAACATCTGCATTATGTAACAGTATTAATGCTAACTTTTAAAGGTGATAGAAAGTTTTAAGTCACTCTCTTTTTAGTTTGGCTAGTTTATTATTAAGTATATTTAAGTGGAGATTCTTCCTTGACTTAAAATCTCAGGAGGACCCAAGGAAAAACAGAAAAGATGAGAAGTCAAGTTCATAGAATGAAACTGAGGTTAGCACCTAAGATACTAAAGTGACTTGCTAATTGGCATATCTACTCAAAGCAACTTTTGAGAGACTCATTAGGCTGCAGGTCACACTGAAATGGGAGGATTAAGGACTATAGACCTCAGCTAAACTTTGTACAGATCAATTTTTAAAGACTCAGAAAGGACTGATATTATTGGCTAAATCAGCATATATTTCAACCTTATCAGAATACCTTGACAGAATGAGGAGGGCACAATAAATGTGATGAAAATAATCAGTGATCTCTCAGGATCTAAAAAAATAGCCCAAATTTATCAAACAATAAGTATACTCTGATGGTGTATAGTATATGCCTTTGAGGTCGCATTTGCTGGGGGCAAAGAACTATCAATGGCTCCTCATTGTCAAAGCAGGAACATCAAAACCTGGCATATGTGCTATCACTCGCCTCTCTTGCCTCTGATCCTGTTGAGTCTAAATGCCACGCCAGACTCCTTAACTCAGACCTTCAGGCAGCCACAACCACTGGACTAGAATTGGCAAAATCCTTGGCTTACAAGGTGGAATCCCAGCTTTTAGACATAGCAAGAGGGACTTTCCTATTCTTTATTCTTACACTTGCTACTCCATGTCTTGTAACATCAAGCTTCATCAATAATGAGTTACTTGAGATTCTCCAAAACATTGAGCTGTTTCTTGTGCTTTTGCTCAAGTTGTCTGCTTTGCCTGAAATGTCCTCCTGACTCTCCCAAGTCTTTACCTGTTTATCTCCTACTCATTCAGTCTCATGTTTTCATGAGGATGGAATTCCTAGAGTCATATCCTAGAAGCTCCTTTTGAGATGTTTTTGGAAATCTGTTAGGGTATTAAATGAAGGTTTAGAATTGGCTACCTTTGTCACAAAACACCTCTGTTTAGGTCCTATGACTCATAAAGTTATTCAAGAGTTATTACAAGTAGTTGTGTTTACTGCACAACTACTATAACTTTCCTTCTTCCCAGGAATCAGACCTAGTCTAGGCTCTGGCCTAGGGAACAAATGCCATCCTGCTCTCTTCATTGCTCCACTTTCCCCTATGCCATAAACCTATGCACACATAAAATTTTATCCTCTTGGTCCTGTTGTCCTTCCCCTACTTCTCTAAAAAGGACAACTCTCAGTGAAACCACTAGTTCCTCACAATCAGGCAAACTCTAAATCCCAATTAGGCCCAGCTGGAGCTCTGAGACTATTGAAAACATCTGTCATAAGGAAATTAACTCATTCTCTAAGATTTATAACAGGCTCCTCCTTGCGTTTAGGAACCTGGGAAGGAGTGAAAGAGATGCAAAAGTAAAAAAAAAATGGTTTGTATGTGAGTTGGAGTCAGGGGTAGAGCATGATAGGAACAGATGATAAGATGGGGAAAGAAGGAGACTTAAACATTAACTCAAAGTAAAGCTCAACCAAGAATCTTTAAAGGTTCATTACTGTTTATCACAGTGCTTTTTTGGTACTTTTTGAATTCAGAATGTGTATGCAAGACTGTACAAACGACAGGGAAGGAGTCAACAGAAAGAGCAAACATATCTTTCTTAAAGGACATGATATTCTTGAAGACCAGATCTATACAAATGAAACAATTAAAAGAACTCAAAACAACATAGGAACAAGTATTGTCGTCTGTGGCTTTGAGAACCCCTATACTTTATTGGCTCATTTTCTGCTTTGTTGGGAGGGGTGGTGAGAAAATGGCAATATCTAGATCTGCAGGGCAGGCATCATATCAACTCTTCCAGCACTAAGGAGAACAAAAACCCAACCAATACTACTGATTTTAAGTATTAAGTACACAACCATAATTAATCCTACTGAGAAATATTATGTGACAAGAGGCAAATATGTTTTTTATCATTGTCCTTGAGCTATAAAATTGAAGGCTACCTTAGCTGCAGTATTGGAGAAAGGCTTTCAAGGACTTCTGAAAACATCTGTCCTCCTCTCAGCATTTTTTGTTTCTTTAGGCAGAAGAGCATGCTCTCAGTAGAGCTGAAAACTGGCATGAGCTAGAGAGAGATTCAAGCTACTGTAGGGGGCTAAGTAATTGCCCTTGTTATTCAAACTCTACTCATCAGTTTTTGCACCTTTGTGCGGACAACAAATTGATGTGAACAGGCTCCAGGTCCCAAGCTGGAAATGTTTCCAGGAGGAATAATTCAATGAACTGAGAAGATACACGTTGCATTTTTCATGAACTGCTCTCGGTTCCTGGAAATGTCAGTTATATGATTATAGTATATTATGTCACTCCTCAGCACCATTACTTGGATAGAACAGAAGTGTTTTAGTTCAGGCATCGTACTGTGTAACTATCTGCCTAGAAACACACAATTATATCACAAACCTTAATGTATTCCAAACTGAGCAACTGTTCTCTCTCTAAAATCTTTCTATATCCAGTTTTGTCCTGGTGAATGACACTTGCTTAAGTCAAAAACATGAATATTATCTCTTATTCCTCATAGTCTGACAGTTTTACTATGTAGTGTCTCTTAAACCCATCCACTTCTCTCCATCCTCACTGTAACTACCCTAGTTAACCTTAATCGCTACTGGATTAATGCAACAGCCCCAGGCAAATTTCATGTCTCTGGTGTTTGACACATCTGATCCAATCCATTCTTCACACTGAATCATTCTAAAACATATTACCTTGCTTAAAATCCTTTTAATGACACTTTTAAAATATGTCATTAAAATTCACTTTTTACTTATTGTACAGTTCTGTGAGTTTTAGTAAATCCATAGAGTTTTGTAACTACTACCACTGCAATCAGGATATAGAACAGTTAGCTTCACCTTCAAAAAATTCCCTCATGCTGCTGCTTTGTAGTCAGAACCTTTCCCCAACCCTAACCCTAGATAACCACTAATCTGTTCTCCATCTTTGTAGTTTTGCTTTTCCAGAAGTCCATATAAATGGAATGATATAGTATATAACATTTTGCTCTGGCTTTCACTAATCGCAGTGTATGTGAGATTCATTCATATTGCTGAACGTATTGATAGTTCATTCCTTTTCATTACTGAGTAGTATTCCATTGCATGCATGTACCTATGGTTTATACATTCATGTATTGAAGGACATTTGGGTTATTTCCTGGTGGGAGTAGTTATGAATACTATTATTATAAGTATTTGCATAAGAGTTTTTATGTTTAATATAAGCTTTTATTTCTCTAGGATAAATATCTAGGAGTGGGATTATTGGGCCATATGGCAAGTATAGATAAATGCCAAACTCTTCTCCAAGTGGCTGTACCATTTTTGCCTCCCACCGTAATGTATAAGAGCTCAAACTGATCCACATCTTAACCAACACTTGATATTGCCAGGTTTTTTGTTTTTGTTTTTGCTTGTTTGAGATGGACTTTCACTCTTGTTCCCAAGGCTTGGATGCAATGGCGTGATCTCGGCTCACCACAACCTCCACCTCCTGAGTTCAAGCGATTCTGTCTCAGCCTCCTTAGTATCTGGGATTATAGGCATGCACCACTATGCCCAGCTAATTTTGTGTTTTTGTAGAGACGGGTTTCTCCATGTTGGTCAGGCTGGTCTAAACTCTCGACCACAGGTGATCCACTCGCCTTGGCCTCCCAAAGTGCTGGGATTATAGGTGTGAGGCTCTGCACCCAGCCTGACAGGTTTTTTTAAATTGATGGTGTTCACTCTTCAAAATAAAACTTAAATATGGTGATATAAACTCAACTATTATTAATACATCTTATGTTAGATGATAAGGGAATAAGAGAGGAAGAAAACAAAATATTTGCTTCATATATATACAGATACATACATGAATACATATATATGTAATATACGTACAAACATATTTATAAGAAAATAAGGAAGAAATACAACAATTACAGTCCTCATCTCTGTAAGTAGACACATGGTTATAGCTGTCATTTGTAACTATCTTCTGCTAGTATACATGCCATATTTCCTTTGTTCTCAGTAATCAGTTCAGCTGGTCATGGTTCTTTGCCTGGTAGGCAGAAAACACAACCAAGTAAAATCCCATTATTTTTGAAGAGTCTGGGTCATTAGCAGTACTACCTGAATTGTGATGTTGTGGTTTTGTATTGGCTTTAATCAAAGAACAGGGTAGTACTAAGAGACACCCTAAAAGATCTCCTATGTTTAAGACATACTCTTCCTTGCCTCCCTTGTGTAGCAGCAGTCCAATTTCCCCTTGGTAACCAGGATTGATTACCCCATCCTACACAGTAGCTCCCTTCCTTGCCTGTTAATTCAGAGGCAGGAGGAGCCCAAGGTGACTAGTTAAGATGATCGTCTTAACTTCTGTTTCAGTGAAATTATTGTTGTGTTTCCTAGTGAAAATATTTCTCCCATTGGAGCTAATACATCTATACCAGCAGAACATAAGGTTGCATGGACAGGAAGCAACCATTGTGCTAGTATATCACCAGGGATAATATGAGTCATGCCATTTCTACCCACTGATTCTTGGGACCCAAGAATCCTGGCCGTGGGAGAAACCGTATCATATATTGGATGCTGATTCAGAGCATAGATAGCCTCTTGGAGGTATTGTCACATAATTGGCACTGAAATTGAGTCTTCAAAAAGTATTCCACTGTTTTTTTTTTTTTTTGAGATGGAATCTTGCTCTGTTGCCCAGGCTGGAGTACAGTGGCGTGATCTCGGCTCACTGCAAGCTCGGCCTCCCAGGTTCACACCATTCTCCTGCCTCAGCCTCCTGAGTAGCTGGGACTACAGGCGCCCACTACCACACCTGGCTAATTTTTTTTTTTTGTATTTTTAGTAGAGATGGGGTTTCACCGTGTTAGCCAGGATGGTCTCGATCTCCTGACCTTGTGATCCGCCCACCTTGGCCTTCCAAAGTGCTGGGATTACAGGTGTGAGCCACCGCGTCTGGCCTAAGTATTCCACTATTCTATCAGGCTAACTGCTTCAGGATGGTGGAGAACCTGGTGAAACCAGTGAATCCTATAGGCCTGGGCCCATTGCTGCACTTCATTAGCTGTGAAGTGATTTCCTTGATCAGAAGCAATGCTATGTGAAATACTATGATAATGGATAAGGTTATGGATGGTAGTTTTGGAAGAAGCAGAGAAGGCAAATCCAACTCCAGATTAAACGTTTATTCCAGTGAGAACAAAACACTGCCCTTTCCATAAAATAAATGCTCCAGTATAATCCACTTGCCATCAGGAAGCTGGCTGATCAACCTAGGGAATGGTACCACATTGAGGACTCAGTGTGGATTTCTGCCGCTGGCAGATCGGGCACTCAGCACTAGAGTAGCCAGATCAGCCTTGGCAAGTGCAAGTAACGGAAACTCGGCTCCAATTGAGCAAGGTAAGGATACTGGGCTACTGTGGGTCAGAAGATGGAAATATGACTGTCCCTCAGGAGTCAGAACCCCCGGAATTTCACCCTCACTGATCCCTTTGGATCAGCTTCGTGTGGCCTCTCTTGCTGAGCAGTTCTTTATGAAGTTCTTTGCCCACAGTGTAGAAGAAAGACATGCAACCCTTTCCTAGGTTTATGTTCCTCGGTTTCAGAGAGCACCTAGACTGAGTTGGAATCTTTGACTCTGATCATAAATCTCTGGAGAAAAACTTTGGTCCCACTTTGGCTTGGTTCCACCCTCCCTTTCCCTGAACAATCAATTCTGGACAGCAAACTGGGCCATGTTTACCAATATGGATAGAGGGCAGGAAAAGGAAGCTTGAAGTGGTGAGGAGGAGAGCATGGGGTGTGGACATAGATCATTTTCAGAGAAAGAAGCTGGTGCATGGACAGAAAGGTCAATAGATTTTTCATGACGGAAAAGTCATGTGGTATTTTACTATGGTGAGTACAGGACCCCTTTTCTTACTTTAAAAATTTGATTTAAATGAGAGAGTGGACTTAAAGTGTTTGCACAGTGCCTAACTAAACGTATTATTATTGCTTGATTTGGCTCTGCCATGACAAGAGTACAAACTCACTATAAAACTGGTTAATGCTCACTTCATCCGTTTCAGATGGTGGTTTTGAGTTTTAAACAAAATCACATTTGATGGAAGCTAATCGAAAAATGGTACTAGATTAATCTTAATAAATGAAGGCACTAAGCACAGTAGTTCCACCTTAATGTCTCTTCTGTGCTCCAGCCTTGTACCTCTAAAGACCTCCTGGTTATGTCCAATGGGATACCTCAATGACATCTCAAAAGCGACATGTGCAAAACTCCTCTTACCTCCCTAGTCTTCCCTTCTTAGTAACTGTCAACTTTTCCACACTCGCACTGTTGTTCAAATTTAATCCAGACAGTTGTCCTGATATCTCTGAGTATCTAAATCCCTGTATCCACATGATCATGAATTCCTATTGATCCAGCCTCTGATTTATATCTTGAGTTGGTGTAATTGTAATCTCTTCATTGGATTATTGAACAGTCTCCTGTGTGGTCTCCTTGTTTCCACCACTTTTCCCTCTCTAACCCATTTTCCATAGAGTAGCCAGGCTGATCTCATACATTTATTTATTAGGTAACAAGATTCCTGAAAGGTCTATCTGAAGGCAAATATTTTGCTACTTCATCCAACTGAAGGTCACACTAATTATGAACTATCCTCAATCCTGAATTTATCTCCCAACAATTAGATTATATTTAAGCCTTTAGGAGAAGATGTGCCAATGGACACCTTTTCAAAATAAACATTTCTTAGAAAATATTAACTAATCTTGCCTTACATTAAATTAAAATTAGTTGTCAACTAAATTGTTTTGGGTGAATAAGGTCCTAATTTCAAGAACAATAAGAATGATTATAAAAGTGGCAATGTTTTATGTTTTATCAAACAACTATTAACCTATAACCATGAGACCATTTTTTGCCCTCAAAATATGTAGAAAAGTCCGTGTTTTGGATAGAATATATACACTGTAATTCGTCGCATTCAAAACACATGAGTGTTCCAGATACAACTTTTTTAGTGTCTTGAAAATTCAGGATTATGGATAGCTTATACGATCCTAATAAGATCAAATAGGGACAAAAACACTTGCTTTATACTACTAGAATTAAAATCATATTTAAAAAATGACATTATATTTCCCCACAAGACCCCAATTAATTACAAAGCAAAAATAGTAACTTTTTACTAGAGACACCTCACAATCATCACCTTAATACCTATCAGAGTAAACATCACCATTAATGGGGAAAATTGCATCAAATGCCTTCTAATATGATGCATTGAGAAAAACATGACATCCTTGAGTCTTGCCTATAGTGCAAAACTGAATCAAATCATGAAGAAATATCAGACAAGGCCAGATTGTCCACTTGTACTCTCAAAAATGTCAATGTCATAAAACACACAAAAAAAGACCAAGAAACAGTTCCAGGTTAAGACAATATAAGCAAATACAATAATTGATGTGAGACTTTTTTTTCCTATAAGGATTTAACTGGGACAATTGGCAAAGTCTGAGTAAAGTTTTTCGTTTAGATAATGGTATTGCTTCAATATTAATTTCCTAGCTGTGAAAATTGTATTGTGGTTATCTAAGAATGCTCACCCTTTTAGGAAATGCACTGATGTATTTAGGCATGAAGGAATATCATGTTCACACTTAACCTCAGACTCGGGGAAAAGTGCATGTGTGTATACATACACATATACATGTGTGTATACATACACATATACATGTGTGTATATACACACACACACACAGAGAGAGAGAGAGAGAGAGAAAGTAAAAGCAAATATGGTAAAATGTTAACACTTGGCTAATCCGGGTAAAGGATTTAGGAATTTTTGGTACTATTCCTGCAATTTCACGTTAAATCTGAAGTTATTTCAAAATAAAAAAATTAAAGGAGAAATAGACTCTACATTTGTCCCTATATAAGAATATTTTAGGGACATAGTCTCTTTAAATTAATATTTTCCCACCTGCCAGATGATTATCCTCTTCCTCAGAAAAACATTCTTCTTTCTCCTATCCGTCTATGTTCAAATACGATTTTTCTTTAGTTGCTAATGAGGTTGGTCCCTTCTACCCAAGCTTCAAGGGAAGAAAGAGTAGTCTGTTTTGATAACTTCTATAGAACCAGATTTATATTTATACAGTCTAATATGATACATACAATAATTTGTCATATAACAATTTTGGTTTTAACTCAGTAGAATTATATTTACAGAAAACCTGGACTCCATTTGATTTTCACATAGGGACTTGACATTGATTGTTAGTGAAAATTGTGTGTTCCTTGACAATATTATTATGCCTCCCGTATACATGGCATACAGGCCAGATGCTGGGGAGGGGAGAGTAAGGGTGGAGGTGCCCTCATGTTGTTTGCAGTTGCAGTTAGGAAAAAATGTGACACCTGTGTCAGAAGTTATATACCTATGTATGAATCAGGGTGATCCCAAGGCAGATAATTAATTTACTGTTGAGTTATAGACAATAAATATTGATTAAATTGTTTTGCATCCAATACAAGTTAAGGAGGTATGTCAAGACCCAAATTATTTGGATGGGCAGAGGATGGCGGGAAAGAGTCTGGGCACAATAGGCCAGACTAAGTTGCATTTGAACCTTGACTCCGCTCTTTACTGCTCTCATGATCCTGGGAATGCTCCTTAGGCCCTTCCAGCTCAGTTTCCTCATTTGTAAAAGGGAAAAATAATTTCTACCTTAAAGGGTGTTGAAAAGAGACAATGCTGGCAAATCACCTGATGTAAACAAGGCATTTATTCATTTAGTGATATAAGCTGAGTGCTCACAGCCTACAAGATTTCCATGGGCCTACCTAGAATAAATAAGTGTGTTAATAAAAATTATAAAATCCCTTTTGAAATTCAAAATTTGGATTTATTGAGAGTTGTATTTTGTTAGGGGGGGCGGGGGGTGGGGACAGAGTCTCGCTCTGTCTCCCAGGCCGGAGTGCAGTGGCGTGATCTCAGCTCACTGCAAGCTTTGCCTCCTGGGTTCATGCCATTCTCCTGCCTCAGCCTCCCAAGTAGCTAGGACCACAGGTGCCCACCACCACGCCTGGCTAATTTTTTGTATTTTTAGTAGTGATGGGGTTTCACCATGTTAGCCAGGATGGTCTCGATCTCCTGAACTCATGATCCACCCACCTCGGCCTCCCAAAATGCTGGGATTACAGGTGTGAGCCACTGCGCCTGGCCAGAGTTGTATGTTTTAATGTCATTTTGTTTGTTTAATAGAGATGAGGTCTCACTATGTTGAGCAGGCTGGTCTTGAACTCCTGCCCTCAAGCAATCCTCCCACCTTAGCCTCCCAAAGTGTTGGGATTACAGGCATGAGCCATTGTGCCTGGCTAATATCTTTAATGTAATGAAGACTTGAATTCTCAAAGAGAAGCCTGCCTACTGCCTACTAATATTTTAAAACTACTCTACTTGTGGGTATTCAATAAAGTCTAATGGTTATAATTATTTTTAATTTTAATATGCTCATTGTTTTTCCTAATGTGAGATTCTCCCAACCTGGAATGGATTTTTATTTTCTTCATCTGTAGGACTAAAACAAATAGCCATCACAAACCGTGGACTACATGTGTTAAAACACCACAGAGTAAGGGAAAGTTTTTATAGAAACTTCTTCTCATATGTTCCACTGTGTCCTCTCTCCAACTTTGAACATGACCTTCAATTGTCAGGCTTAAATGTAGTAGTTTTATTTGGCTGTTGAACCTAATTATAATGAATGAAAGGCTCTGAGACTTATCACAGATGAGGTGGTGAGCCTTTTACAGAAATGCCTTCAAATAAACTTTTGTAGCTTAATATATTTGTGGCACCTAACAGCTGTGTGCTACTCCTAGAAAATTTAATCCCACACACTGATCATTTGGCACAGAAAATAAGATGTGGGGTGGGAAGGGGAACCTTAGATTTAAATTGTGTATACAAATATTTATGTAAGCATAAAACACTATCAACAAACACGCAGATGCTGCAGTATTTACACTTTGCATGGTGAGAAATCTAAAGATTAATTCTGACATTTTCAAGGGGAAGATTCTTTTCACGTGAGTTTAAATAGTTTGGATACACTGTATTAATTTTTTTTTTTTTTTACTTTAGGGGTTAGTTATTCCTCATTTATTAAGCAAACATCGAGCTGCTAAAAAAAGACCAAGAACATCTGAAAAATATGGTCCCATTCTTCACAGAAAAGCTTTTAGTTCTGAAGACATTTTATGTGAAAACCTGAAATAATAATAGATCTTTGGAGGACACATTATTTGTTTTTCCTATGGGTTACACATATGGGATTTCAGGTACAGGAAAGATCTACATAGGAAGGGAGAATCAAAAGGGGTTTCTAGAGGGTAAGTGTTGAGATGGAACTTAAAGGAAAGATATGATTTATATAGGCAGTGAGCAGGGTCTGATTAAATATTGCATATTTTGTGTGTATAAACTTTGTGTATATCATGCACTGCAATTCACTGTGATTTTTTAAAATTCATAAACTTTGGCTTTTAGAGCACTTTTAAGTTTATGCAAAGTTCATCAGAAAGTATGAAGAGTTTCCAAATACCCCCATTTCCACAAATGTTCAACCTCTCCCACTATCAACATCCTGCACCATGGTGGTACATTTGTTACGATTGATGACATGTCACATGTTGTGTGATACAATTCAACCATCCCTGTTGTATATGAGAAAGCAAAGGCTTAAGGAGGTTAAGTAACTTTCCCAAGATCACTTATCTATGAAGTATCTGAGCTAATATCTGAATCCAGGTCTATCTCAATTATTTGCATATTTTATCACTGCCTCTAATACATAAATAAGTATAATAAATTAATAAAAACCAGAACAAGTAGCATTGATAATTGTTATCAATTCCCATATGCAGATAGTTCTCTAGCAATGATGTCTATTGTTCTTGTACAAAATGCAGATAGTTTTCTAGCAATGATGTCTATTGCTCTTGTACAAAATAATTTTACCTTTTCATGTAAAGAATTACTTTTTTTAGCATCTCAGTTACATAAGACTGTGTGAACTCATCCTATTTAGCCAAGATGAAGAATATACACTTAAACCTAACCTATTCTAGGGCTCTCAAAAAACATATAGTGGCTTGAATGGTGCCCTCCTTTGCCCTCCCATTTTTTTCTCCTGGGTGGAAAAAAGTGTGTTCACTCAGAATTTATGAATCTAACTTTACTTAGAAAAACCATATTTGAGGATGTAATTAAGGTAAGGATCTTCAAATTAGATCATCCTAGACTAGGGTAGGCCTTAATGAATGTGAAATGCAAAGTGTCCAGTGAAAAGTGTCTTTAGAAGACACAGACACAGAGAAGAAGGAAAGAAGACACAAAGAGAAGACCATCTGAATCTGGAGGCAGAGACTGGGGTTGTATAGTTACAAGCCAAACAAGACTCGAAACCATCAAAACCTGGAAGAGGCAAGGTAGGAGTCTCCTCTGGAGCCTTCAGAAAGAGAATAGCCCTACCAACACATTGATTTTAGACTTCTGGCCTCCAAAACTGAGAGGGTATTAATTTCTGTTGTTTTTAAGCCACTAAGTTTGTGATAATTTGTTATAGAAGCTCTAGAAAATTGATGGTCTTGACTTAAAGAATTTCTACCTTCTTTGCTTTCCCTTGACAAGAGTTTGTGTCAGTATTGACGGCCATTTCATTTAACATGCCTGTAGCAGTAGACATGGCTGGCTGTGTGTTCCACCTTCCATGGAATAGATTTTTCTTTTCGAAGTAGTTGTCCAGACAGGGGCTACATTTTCCATCTCTTCTTTCATCTTGATCAAGTGTATGTGCAGTTCTGGCCAATGAAATATGAGCAAAATTGACGTATGTTACTTCTGAGGGAAGGCACTTAAGAGTGTGTTTTTTTCCTACTTTCTTGAATCATGTCTATTGGCTGGATCAGAAGACTCCAAGGATCTAGCGGATGGCAACACCACAAGATGGCATTGCCATTGTAGCTTAATGAAGCACATGACACTATGGAGGGGAGTGGGTTTTTTTAATTAAAGTGGGGTTCTGTCAGTCAGGCGAAAGGGAGGTGGGCAACACACAATATCTACTACAACTACTTTTTTATGTTCATATGCTTGTTACTTTGCTTTGATAGAGTTGCTTTGATGGAATTCAGATATTTGAAAAATACCTTTCCAAAGGACACATTCTTAGCTTCTTGGTAATAATGATAGTATTTAACTGTAAATTAATATTCAAATGCTAATGAAACACTTTCACTAAATACTCATTTGATTCTTAAAGACCCCTGTCATGTAGCTAAAACCAGTTGAACTAACTAACATTAGGATTAAGAAATTTTGACTTCAAATCCACACCTCTTTCTCTGCAGTACCTCTTTTACAAATGGAAATTCTTACTGCCTGGGAGACCTAAGCTTGTCATCTGTAGTGAACATGTGCTCTTTTTTGCTACCTACTATGTATTTTCCTTTCTTTAATTAATGCTAATCTGAACTTCTGGGAGAACCACCCTTTCTGCTACTCTCAGCCTAACTAGAGTTGACTCTATCCCTGAATCCAGGGATGAACATGTGATTCAGACTGGCCAATCAGAAATGGCATTCCTCTGGCCTGTGGCCCAATATAGGCCAATGAGAGTCAGGTCCAGAACTTTCACTGTGTAGAGGAAAATGTAAGAAGTGCACTGTCGGCAGACATCTTGCTCACCGTATAGCAGCTAAGAAGCCAACAGAGTTGACATATCAGACACAGGGAGCCGGAGACGTCTTTTGAGTCCCTGAACCCTGTCAAGTCAGAAGTCAAATTTATTTGTTTGTTGACTTTTCAGAAGATTCCCTCTTCTGCTTAAACCAGTTCAAGTTAGATTTTATCAACTGTTTATGAAATAGTGACTTTTACCTCATGTGGATAAACAGTCATTTAAAAAAAGAAAAGTAAGATACTCCAGTATCCAGTATCCAGTACAGAGCTACTTCATGCTTAATCACTTCTAGTTTCAGAACTTTGAGCCAGGGACACTGAGCTAGTGTAGCCCCAGGTACAAGATTTGAAAGTTTCCTACTCAGGATTCTGCATCCTTACTCATGAGGTCTGAGTATTAGGAGCCCCAAACAGGGAGAAGCTCAGTAAAAAGAAAATCTGTTGAATGTTGAGTGAATCTGGGGTAGTATGGACTTCCATGAAGTTCCAAGTATGTATTCTTGCTTTGCTATTGAAATAAATTATTCATAATTCTGCAACAGCTTGTGGCTTAATGTTCAGTGGGATAAACTTTTTTTTTCTGTTGCTTTGTAATTACTTGAAGTACACTTTATGGAGAATAACACCCAAAATTTAATTGTGTGACTGTGTTCTTATACATATGGGAGAGGGTATGGGAGGAAGGGTAAAGAGATTCCTTTGCCAAGGGGTGGAATTTTAAAATGCAGTTCATGTGTTGTATTTGCCTTACTGACATTTATCCTTCAATATAACCTAGAGTCAGGCTATTTGGATGATCACCACATCACAGTCAAGAGCTATGAATGACCTTCATTGATTTTGTTATTTCATTTCTTTAGTACATACCCAGCAATTTGCCCATCCAAAATTACAGTTGTGCTGTTGCTGAATCTATGCTGCTTTAGTGTTTATAGGTATGAAAGGAATTTGGGAAATATAATTTTCTGATTATTTGAGAAAGATGAGATTTTTAAAAAAATGTTCACTGAGTCAGAAAATTATTTTAATAGTTACAAACAATTTTTTAAAGAATCAGTATAAAATAGCAGTTGATTTCTCCATAATTATCAGAATTATTTATACTTGAGGTCTTGACTAAGTCGGGCTGAAATCAGCATAAGATCTTAGGCTGTTGGCTCAGAAACCATCCCAGGAAGCTTGTCTTATTGATATGTATCATGCTTAGCTCCTATGAGATGATCTGGTTCTTTTAAAAAAAAGTATCTCTTTCTTCATTCTTTGGAGGCTTGAAGTGAATTTGGCAGTATTCGTTAAACACCTTCCAGCTCCTTTCATTTACCACTCTTCAACATTCAGTTCTGACTGCATCCATTTCAACTTTTTCTGCTCTTTTCTAAGTTGCTTTAATAATGTTAAATCATCCAAATTTTTATCTTTTTCTTCTTGGAAATTTTTTACTACTGCTGAGGTCTGGACTATACAATTTTTTTATGGCTCTTTCCCTACTGGCATGAGCTGCCATCAAAGACTCATAAAATTGTTTATAGGTTTGGCTGGCATCAATTTTTCCCTGCAAAGGAAGCTGTGGGAACCACAGTGTTTAACTCATGTACTATTCTGTCATCAATTTTCCTCATCACCTTGAGTAATAATTCCTGGAACTTAGGAAACTCCTCACAATTCACATCACCACTGGGCGCCACCATATTGGATCAGAAAAATGAGATGTTTTAAACCACTTAGCTTGCATTGATTTCCTACCTGTACACCTTGGAAAAGTCAGGTCCTCTGATTTCTTCTTCTACATGAGCCACTGGAAAGGATGAAATGAGGCTGGGGATAGAATAGTATGTGAAGAGCACTATTTACTATATGCAGAAGAGGAAAATCCTACCATACATATGCTCCTCAGTTAATAGGTTTTCTGTAGAATGTAAACTTCTTGAGGCCAAGAACCTTGACTGTCCCTTGGAAGAGCTAATCCATGGTGAATTCTTAATAAATATTTTCTGAAAAACAACTGAAAAGATGCTTGAATAAAGAAATCTTCAGAAATTAAACAAATAATGCCATAACTTTCATTGTAAAACTCAGGGTCCAATTGCGCTTTAGCCTAATTCAATCCTATTAACCTGAAACTGAGAGGTGAAGCCGGCTGGGCTTCTGGGTCAGGTGGGGACTGGGAGAACTTTTCTCTCTAGCTAAAGGATTGTAAAAGCACCAATCAGCACTCTGTGTCTAGCTAAAGGTTTGTAAACACACCAATCAGGGCTCTGGGCCTAGCTAATCGGGTAGGGGACTTGGAGAGCTAGACAGAAAGTCTAGCTAAAGGATTGTAAATGCACCAGTCAGCGCTCTATGTCTAGTTAAAGGTTTGTAAACACACCAATCAGCACTCTGTCAAAACGGACCAATCAGCACTCTGTAAAACGGACCAATCAGCACTCTGTAAAATGGACCAATCAGCTCACTGTAAAGTGGACCAATCAGCAGGGTGTGGGTAGGGCCAAATAAGAAAATAAAAGCAGGCCACCCACGCCTCCTCACTGTGAGAGGTTTGTTCTTTTGCTCTTGGCGATGAATCTTACTGCTGCTCACTGTTTGGGTCTGCGCCCGCCTTTATGAGCTGTGACACTCACCACTAAGGTCTGCAGCTTCACTCCTGAAGCCAAGGAGACCACTAACCCACCGGGAGGAACGAACAACTCTGGACGGGGCCGCCTTTATGAACTGTAACACTCACCGCGAAGGTTTGCAGCTTCACTCTTGAAGTCAGCGAGACCAGGAACTCACCAGAAGGAAGAAACTCTGCACACGTCCGAACATCAAAAGGAACAAACTCTGGACACACCACCTTTAAGAACTGCAACACTCACCACGAGGGTCCGCGGCTTCATTCTTAAAGTAAGTGAGACTAAGAATCCACCAATTCTTGGACATAAAACCAGTAATTCTTATCAGCACAGGCACAAGCTATTTTATTTATCTTTGTATTAATCATTTATTCAACAAATAATAACTGAGTGCTTACAAAGTATTAGCCTGGAATTGTCAAAAGAGGATGATAACATCCCCTTTCCCCAGAGGAGTGTTTGAAAATGTATGGGGACATTTGTCATTGTTATTGTTACAATTACTGTCTTTATTGGAATTTAGCGAGTTGGGGGACAAACATACTAAATATTCTATAAACACTTCCACTATTAGTGGAATTTGAAGTTTGTTTCGAGTCATTATGGACATTCCATACTTGTCTGCTGATAAGATTCCTTTCTTAGGGCATATGTACAAGAGTTTCAATGGCTTAAAAACTCTTTTAATCATAGCCAAAAGTAATACATTTTGTGTCACAACGCTGAAACACGTGTGTGGATAACTGAAACAAATAATTCACGAGAATATATCCCTTAGTATGTTTTTATGCACACCGATTTATTAAAAAATAATGTTGCTTGCTACAATACTAAATTGATTTTCAAAATCTATTCATTCACCAAAACTCAGTTTAAAAAGCAAAACTCTACAGGGCATACCTAGTGGTGGAATTATTGGATCAAAGAGTATGCTTATGTTTTTCTCAAAATATCAAACTATTTTTAAAGTTGTTATTTTAACTTATACCTACTAAGAATGGATGAAGAAATTCTGTTGCTCTAAAACTTTACTTTTGGTCTTTTTAAATTCTACACGCACGTGTGCTGTTGTACTACATAAAATTTTATATCTTTTTAACATTTAACAATATGAACAATTTCTGGTGTCATTAGTTGGTATTAAAACATGAGATTTTTTGAATTACAGAATAATATTTTATTGTGAGGATACATGATCATGTATTTGATTCTTCCCCTATTGTTGTACATAACTATGCTTCTAAGACTTTGGACAACTCTATAATGAAATCATTAATTTTATATACTATTTTACTAATTGATCTCTGGTTGCATCTTATGACAGATTTCAAGACCCAGTATTACTGGGTCAAAGGGCATGACCATGTTTATAGCTTTTGGTATACATTTTCAAATTGCGTTCCAGAAAATGTATACCTGTTTACTTTTTGATAGATCCAGTTTTCCTACTTCTGACTGAGTAAAATCAAGTTTAACTAAACATATAACATTAGACAACAGTGTTCTATTTATAAAACATTACCCTTAAATAGATTTGGAAATGTGTTTTCCAGTCTCCATATTTAGAATGGTAAATGTAAACAGAAGAAAGGAAGGAATTTCCAGCCTTAACACTGTATTAATTTATTTTGCTTTAATAGCTGTTTGCCTCACTGTGGAATAAAAATAACACTGTACTAGGCACCAGGGAAGGCCTGACTTTTAATCTTACCCCTTACCCGCCACTTGAATCTTCCTCCATAGAATGATATTTTGTTCTGCTCTGCTTATCTCACAGAGGATGTGTGAGAGTTAAATGACCTAGATGAAGCAAAATCATCGGTATTCAAATTGGTCAAGTGAAAAAACAAATCATAAGTTCATTTGGAAATATGTTTAATCTAGCCAATTGATTTACCACAAGGGCATAGGTCTTGAGTAAGAAATCCGATTTTCCATGGATTTTACCAAGGAGGTAAGACTGGATTCTACACCTAGTAGACAATATTTTTCTTATTTATTTTTTAAATAAAAAAGGCAAATTAAAGTAAACTTCCCATAATTAAAAGGTAAACAAAAGCAACAACAACGAAAAAGCCCAATGCCTGGGCTACAGCAGCTTGAAGTCCTGATTTAATAGATCTAGAATGGGGTCGGGGCTTTGGCATATTTTAAAGCTCTTTAGGTGATTTAATGTGTAGGTGGAAATGTGATCTTCTAGAACTACGCTGTCCAGTATGGTAGCCGCTAGTAACATGTGGCTATATACATTTAAATTTATGCTAATTAAATAGTATTAAGAATTTAGTTCCTCAGTAACGGTACGTACATTTCCAATGCTCAACTGTCACATATGGCTAAGTTGGTAGTTACCATCTTGGACAGCACAGAAGAACTTTTGTAACATTACAGAAAATTCTTCTGTTAGATAGCACTGGTGTTAAGGCATATACAATTGATGAAGAAAGAAAAACTTCTGATAAGCGAGTAGTATTTTTTCTTCTTTTCTCATTCATCAAATACTTACTGTGGGCTTGCTGTGTTTCAGCCAGTGTATTAGATAGGTGTTTCCCCCTTATCTGTTAGTCTTCTGTATTTGTCATGTCCAAGTAACAGATGTTTTGATGATTAGTTTCTGTTTTTAAAAATAAGTTTATTTTAAAAGTAAATATGTTTCTTTATATAAATTAAGTATCACTAATATTTGCCTTAAATATACAAAAAGTTTTTAAAATATAAGGTGAAGATTTCTAGCAACAAAATCCAATTATGAGGTACCTAAGTTCTAATACAAAGAATATGCTAGATAAAAGGTTACGGTTGTTAAAGTTTCAACACAGACCTATCTGAACTCAAAATACAGAGAACTACTTAGATCCCAGTAAAAACAGAGAAATCAAAGGCAGAGTGGTGAGCAGGTGGGAAGTCCTAGAGTTCCATTCAGATGCTCGTCCCAGTTATAGCCATAAAGGTTGGAGATCTAGTAGCCTGATTGGGACGTTTGTTGTGTGGAGAAGCTGGAACTGACACTTCCACGCCTTACCCCATCTAGCAAACAAAAGAATCACACACAAAATCACACACACACTCCTGAATGTGCACAATTAACTCAACTTTTCTGGCAAAATTAAAAAAAAAAGCAAGGATGCATAAAGCCTATGTGGATGAACAGAAAATTTTGACAAGTAATAAAAAATAAATAACTCTAGGTCTACTATGAGGGTTACGTCAAATTGATTGGACCATGGAGTGCCCAGACATTTGGTCAAACATTATTTTGGGTGTGTCTGTGAGGATGTTGTTAGCTGAGAATAGCATTTGAATTAGCAGAATGAATGAAGCAATTTGCCCTCCTTAATGTGGGTGGGCTTGATCTAATCAAGTGTAGACCTGAATAAAACAAAAAGGGCTGAGTAAGAGGGAACTCTTCCTGACTGACTGCTTGAGTTGAGAGATCAGTCTTCTTCCCTGGAACTGGAACTTATACCATTAGCTCTCCTGGTTCCCAGGCCTTCAGACTCAGACAGAACTGTACCACTGACTCTCCTGGATCTCTAGCTTGGGGACTGCCAAGCTTGGGACTTCTCACCTTTCATAACGGCATGAGCCAATTCCTTGTAATAAATCTACACACACACACACACACAATCTCCTATTGGTTCTATTTCTTTAAGGAACCCTGACTAATACACCCACAAACCACGTTTAAACAGATGAGCCTGCTCCCTCTTTCCTAGCAGATAGAAATTGGGATCATGATTTAATGTTCCCACTGAGACTTGGAATTCTTGATTAACCAAGGCAAAGGCCCAAGAGACAGTGATTGCAGCAGAATTGAGAGTCCAGTGGCATATAGCTGAGTGGCCAGCTATAGAGGAACCCAGTAGCCAAGCATCCAGTGTCCAGGGGATGCCAATGCCAGTGCCAATAGTGATGGCATCAGAAAAAACTCTGGCAGGCTCTTGGCCACAGCTTGTCTCCATTGATTCCAAACTTTCTGGCAATTCTACTTAAATTTTTGTTTTTCTACAGGCTATAATAATTCACTGAGTAACATGAACAGGGAAATGACAAGATTAGTGCCATACGTCTATGTTCATAGAATGTTGGTCATTTCTTTTGGGAACAACTCCTCCTTCAACACTCACAAAATGGGATGCTTTTGAAGAGCTCTAAATTTAGATTGCGTTTTCCTCTGTGCTATTTTTGATTTGGGCCAGCTCTCTGATGTGAAGTGTCAGTGCATCCCAAGGTACAAATCAAGTGGCATGATGAAAAGATCCTAGCTCCAAAATGTCCATCTTTCTCCCTGACCACAGACTCTCCTTCTTACCTGAAAATTCCAACTATTAGTAGTTTCCATATGTTATGAACACACCAGGTCCCTTTGATTCTCTCTGCCCTACAGTGGCAATGCATAGTTGCCCTAGGGTCAGATAGATGCAGACCTTCATACTAGCTCTACTGTGGACTATCTGTGTGATGTTGGGCAACTTGATTACACTTGAAGCCACAGTTTTACTTCCCTGTAAAATGGCACAATAGTTGTATTGAACTCACAGACGTTTTATGAGGTTTAGGTGAGATGACGCTTGTAGAGAACTTCTCACAGTGCCTAGCATATAGACATTATGAGTACTAGTAGTAGATATGATATTAATATCTTGGAAATCCAAAGGACAGGAGTGTGGCAGGCTTCAGTTGGTTGGAAGTGGTGCTGCAGAATCAAGTCCAACTTGAACCAGAAGCATTTTAAGAAAATCATAGGACATAGGAAACTTTTTATTTATAGGTTCAATCTCCCATGTTCTACATTAAATAACCTTTTATGCTGTAAAGTATTGAGAAGATTTTTATGACTGTGCTTTTAAAATTAATATTAATAACTTATTGAACTTACATTGCTTGTGGTATCTTAGAAATCACTAGGCTTATATTGAAATCCTTTTGAAGTAATAGTCAAATTTATACATTCTTTCCAAGGCAATAACATTTTTATAAATATTAATGTTTTGGTGAGGCTTTGTATAAGCAAAGGAAGTTTTCTCCAATTTTTATTATGAAATTTTTTTGACAAATATACTGATAAAATAGTTCAATTTACATCTTTATGTCCTCCACCTGGATTTACCAGTTGTTTATATTTTGCCATATTTGTAGTACATTTATACATACCAACAAATGTGAATATATTTTTCTTTTTTGGCTGAAATATTTGAAACTTGGCAAGTATCATAATGCATCATCCCTAAATCATCAGCAGGCATCTCCTACGTAATCATAGTCCCTTTATTACACTTAAGAAAATTAATGAAAATTCTTTAAATATCTCTCATATCTGGTCCATTTTCAGACGTCTTTTGCAGATGATTTCTTGAACCAGGATTAATGACATTTTAGGATTGTACTTGGCATGACTCTTTTTGTCTTTTAATATAAAACCATTTTTCTCTTCATGACGTTGACTTGCTCAATCTTTTAAGATGCTTCCATTCTGGGTTTGCTTATTTCTTCATGGTGATGGCCTCCCTCTCCTTTATATATCTTACCAACTGGTAGTTAGGTCTAGATCGTTGACTAAGTTCAGTTTAAACATTTGTGGAATACTACATCACAGTGATGTGAATTTCATATCGTATCACAGTAGACAAGGCTCATTGCAGGTTGTATCACAGACCAATGGCTTGACTACTTGCCAAGCATGGTAACCCCAGCTCTCTCCATTGTAAAGGTACATTTTCTCCTTTTGCAATCATTAAGTAATGGGCAGTGGGGGGTAGCAGGAGTCGGTACTTTGGAAAAAATATGAAAAAATATACTGAGGTTATCCTAATAATCTTTTATCTAATGATTGTAGCATTCATGGATGATCCTTGCCTGAATTGTTTATTACATTAGGGAATCCAAAAGGGTGATCTTCTGTTATCATTCCCTCTACATTTATTAGTTGGTATTATTTCTCTCTTTTTCTTTTTACATCTAGAAATAGGTCCATAAGTTGAACAATATAAAACCACTAAATTTAATAAGAAGTAAAACTGACATAATGTGATACAATGCTACATTTTATATTTGTACATTTATACATTACATTAATTTAACAGGTAAAGCCAACACATTTTCTTATGCATATTTAGCTCTTGAAAAATTCATAGCCTCTGTGGCACTACAGTGCCTAGTGGATAACATAGCTTTGATTTGAACTATTTCTGAGCACACAGTCAGCATCAAGTAGTTCTGATTGTGTTGTTCAGCACTGAGTGAGCATGTCAGCAGGTGAGGAAAAAATGTGTGGTTAAGAAAAACAATCTGCCCAAAATCCAAGGACCAGCGTGATAGCACTGGGGGGGACAGGGAAGGGGTGTGAGATGGTGTGGGGCACAGGAAGACCACAGACAAATATGTGTCTCAGTGTTATTTCCTGCCACTATGATTTAAATCGTATTTGGGACACATATTTGTCTGTGGTCTTCCTGTGCCCCACACCATCTCACACCCCTTCCCTGTCCCCCCCAGTGCTATCACGCTGGTCCTTGGATTTTGGGCAGATTGTTTTTCTTAACCACACATTTTTTCCTCACCTGCTGACATGCTATCGATAAGGATTTTGAATGTTTATTCTGGAAAAAAGGCTGCTAGCGTTCCTTTCAGCGATTTACTTCTAAACTTGAAAGATCATTCACTTATTAATTTCTTCACTTATTCCCTTATGAAAACTGACTTCACACACCTACTGTGTTCTGGGCCTAGAGAAGACTCTCTCTCCTCTGGGAAGGAGAAACACACCTAAGCATTCATAGCGACATCAGCATGCTCCTGTCAATGCTCATGTCCACAGAAACCTAATTTGGGGTTATAATTCAACTCAGTCTCTCTCAAATATGTGTATTTGCTTTTTCATGCTAATGTGAATGGTGTTTGGGTTTTCATTTTCTTTCCTGAGTTGTTCTTAACGGTCTCCAGTGATGAAGAGAATTATAAGGGCAAATTTTATAACTACTGTCACATTGAAAAAAATGTTTTTATTCAGAGTGCATGGTCTCTTTTGAAGCAATGACATCATTAAAAGTTTTTTTTATTTGTCCCCAATTATTTTTTAGCAGAATTTTTGGACCTATAGTGATTAAGAGCATGATTTAGCTTCAAAACATCCACATGTGTGGAGCTTGGTCCATATCTCTCTTGATTTGTAGTGTCTTTATGTGTAAAATAGAAATAAAAATATCTATTCCACAGAGCTGCTGAAAAAGGTATATATACAGCATATGCCTCATTGAGCCTAGTGATAAATAAATGGTAGCTATGATAGCTGTGTTATTCATAACAGTGTTTGACACCTAAAACTGACATCATGTGCATTTATTTTCTGTTAGCAAGCTGTTAAAGTAAACCCTGAGTAATTTCCCTTGCTTTGGTTCCTTCTTACTTCACTTTGGCACTGCATATTCATCAAGCTCATTGCTCCCCTTCATCATTTCCCCCTTGAAAATTTTCAGTTGCTTATGGCATAAACAGCACATTCCCAAGGCCGGTTTTCTCAGACCTCTGGCAATCAAAGTGGATTGTTTACTCTCTTCTCTAAACTCTCTATATAATTCTCTTGCATGCTCATCAGACCATCCCCAGACTCTTGTAGTAGCTTATATGTCCCACGTATTTCTGGGAGTTCCCCTGAAGATCAGTAGGAACTCACAAACACATCTGGTCTGTCACCATGTAGCTTTGGCAGTGTGTTTCTTTATCAGTCCTACATTGATGAGTACCATGGAGTCCCTCACTGTCATCCTTTGCTCCTTCTACTTGATGAGGGAACAAGGCTCTGTGGCTCGTGCTTCCACTACGCTCCTATTGTGGACTTTCCAGCACCATATTTGCCACAGCTGAAACATGGTAGGTTATCTCTGCAAAATGAGGATGAATGTCTCTCTCTATTTTCAGTTACTCTTAAGCCTCCAGCACCTATGAGGCTTTTAGCTTTTGTTTCCTTAAAGCTTTCCCATCTTCATCACTGCAGGACTCAGTCCAAAGTTCTTGAAGGCTGGGCCGGAAGATAAATTGTCCTGGCAAACACCATGCTGTACTCCACACCACACCTTTTTCTGACAGCTGCGGTTTTGTTACTGATTAAACCTTTGTGGGCCTGCTACTTTTCCCATTAGAATGTGTCATTGTCCAACAAGATACTAAGGTCCACTTAAAAAATAAAACCTCTCTGGCCGGATGCAGGGGCTCATGCCTGTGATCCCAGCACTTTGGGAGGCTGAGGCGAGAGGATTGCTTGAGGCCAGGAGTTTGAGATCAGCCTGGGCAATAAAGCGAGACCCCTACCTCTACAAAAAATACAGATTAAATTTTTTTTTTTAAACTCTTTATTACACTAGTTTGCCTGACATTTCCAGACATGCCTTAAAAACAGCTGTAGAGATGATGAAGTCTCCTTCTGAGATCTCTCCTCTTTGTTTAACTCATATGAACCTGACTGTATTATAAGCTTCCTTTGGACAGAGCTCATGTCCACAGTGCCTAGAACATAGTAAGTTCTCAATAAACTTTTATTAAATAGATGAATAAATTAATTAAAATAATAATACTAATATTTATTGAGTACTAGATGCAATTTCTTGTATTTTATATTCATTAGCTTGTTTAATCATTATTAAAACTCTGTAAAGAGGTATTTTTATTCCAGTATGTGACCCAATACCTTCCTTTTTGCTCCTGTAATTCTGATCTCAGCCCTTCTCCTTCTCTCTGTTGCAGGAGGTGGGCCCATGTGAACTACCACAGTGGGGCTTCTTACCCTCTGGTTTGTGTGGGTTTGGCTATTGGGAGGCCAGGAGGTCAGAGGGAGAGAGGAGAGAGGAATAGGGGCTGATCATTTCCTGGCCCCTTCATTGTGATGTTGCCTGGGTCAGGTTGGGACCTTCTCTGAAAGTAACAGGTCTTCTCAAGATGGCTTTATTCTCAGGATCTCTCATGTTCCCTCCCTTTTCCCTTTACACTAGGAGTGGTAACAGCCCGAGACTACCACACTCAGGCTTCTTCACCACATATAGTGCTGTCCTCTACACTTACACCCCACTTTGGTAGATAATCAGTTTGGTAACCACTTCTCTAATTATATTATTTTAAGAAAGTCATCCTTATCTCTCTGGGACTCTGTGTGGAAAGCATGTTGCTAATGAGGTAACTGAGGCCCACAGAGATTAAGAACATTCCTTAAGATCACTATACTAAAGGTGCCAATATGGGAGTTTGTATCCAAGCCCATGGCTTTAATGACCACATCATGCACACATGAAACTGCATTTGAATGCTGGGTGGCAGCGATGCACAGCGGATAAGCACATTACCATTGCAGTCACAAAGATCTGGGCTTCAAAATGGGCTCCACAACCTAGTTACAGTATAACATTGGACAAATGACTCTAGCTCTTTAAGATTCAGTTCCTAAATCTGTGAAATGGGGATTCTACCTACCTTGGAATTTTTATAAGATTTAATTTTATGTTAACTTATGTAGAGTGCTACCATAGTGTTTTGTACCTAATGAAGACTTAATAGTTATTATAAAAGCTATTCTGAAGGGGATTATTTGGAACTATGAGAGAACACAAGAGAAGTTTCATATGTGGTACCTTTAGTTAAGATGCTTATAGTAGTAACAGAAAATAATCAAATACTGGATGGTTAGAACAGACATTGGAATTAAAGATTTCTGGGGAAAGGGAAGAAACTCGTGGTTTAAAGTAGATATGTCAGGATTCATTTTGTTTCTTCACCTCTTTGGTGCATTTATTTTCTTGCCTTGGCTCTGGCAATCCTGCTGAGAGTGCAAACATCCCTCAGGCAATGTGGTCTGAGTGAACTAACAGACATTAGCAGCCTTCATCATGAGCCTTCTTTCTGGCTGTTAATTCTTGTGGTGATAACACTTCCACTTGGTGGGGGAACAAGGCCACTGTAGTGGCCTGCCTAGCTGTGCTAGTGGGATTAGATTGCCACAGGGCTGCACTCTTAAAAACAAAGCCTACTTTTTCAATGAGGACAATTATGCAGTATTCCCATAATGGCATCACAACTTGAATTAAAATTGTTTAAAAAGTTGCCAGTACATGAAAAATAAGTCTTACCTGTGAACTCTGTAGAGAGATGGACAATGCAAAGTAAATAGTGAATACTTTTTTATGGGCAAAAATATTCCAGGGGTACATCTAATTTATGGCAAGGCTTGCAAATGTATGACATGTGTATACTTCCCACCCCCTATTAAAATCAGAGATGGCCTTAGAATCTCTAAACACAGCACTGAAAAATGCCATCATTTAGTTGATTAAAGTTAGTACAAAAGATAAGAGCTTTGCTAGCACTGTTGTTCTATGAAGAGGAGGATCCTACCTTTCCATGTCATATCACTGTCCAGTGTTTACCACTGAGTATAAAACCAAATAGAACTGGTTTCATTTTATTGCCTGAATTATTATATAATGTTATTGACAATATTGTATAAGTAAGCCAGAATTTTTATGTGGAAATGTAAATGTAGACTATTAGCTACATCCTGAATTATGATTTTTAAAATCCTTATTTATGTTGTCTATAGGAATAGTATCAGTTAGCTTTTGCTGTGTAACAAACCACTCCAAATTTAAGTGACATAAAAAAACAATCATTTTATTTGTTTATGATTCGGAGGGTCAGCAATTTGGCCTCAGCCCTGTTGTGATGGGTCTTTGTTCTTGCAGTCAGCTAGGGGCTGGTGATCTCATTCACATGTCTAATAGTTGGCTGCCTGTTGGCAGAGACAATTGAGGTAACTGCAGCATGTCCCACTTATCATCCAGAGGCTGGACAGGGCTTATTATCAGGGAGGTGGTCAGAATTTTCCCAAGAGCAGCAAGAGAGCATTTGCATGGGCACCTGGGGCTTGCCCTCCCTTGCTGCTCCTGGGAAAATTCTTTCCTCAGTTTGTGTCAGACTTGCTATTTTCCCATTGGCCAAAGCAAGCTACATGGTTAAGCCAGGGTCAGTGTGAGAGGGTATTTCCCAAAGGCATAAATATGAGAAGAAATTATTACCAGGCATGGTGGCTCATACCTGTAATTCCAGCACTGTGGGAGGCTGAGGCGGGCAGATTGCCTGAGCTCAGGAGTTTGTGACCAGCACAGGCAACGCAGTGAAATCCCGTCTCTACTAAAATACCAAAAATTAGCCCAGTGTGGCAGCGTGCGCCTGTAGTCCCAGCTACTTGGGAGGCTGAGGCAGGAGAATCCCTTGAACCCGGGAGGTGGAGGTTGCAATGAGCCGAGATGATGCCACTGCACTCCAGCCTGGGTGACAAGAGCGAGACTCCGTCTCAAAAAAAAAAAAAAGAAAAAAGAAGAAATTATTATAAGTATTTTTCTAAACAACCTACCACAGGGACGCTGTTCCAAAATAATAATGTGTGGTAATGAAACAATATGCTTATATTCATATGATTTTTCAGAAAAGGCTTATTGTAATATAATAATTATACTTAGAAATTACATGAAGACATTTAATATTATTATTTCAATTAAATACTATACTGAACCATTGCTCTTAACCTTATCCCTACTACTAAAAATATTTAACTTTCATAATCATCCAAATGTTAAAGGTACTACTGTTATTCCCATTTTACACCTGAGGAGATTCAGACTTAGAGAAGTTGTAGATCTTTCCCAATGTCACCATAGCTGAGAGAATAACATTTGAGGAACTTTGAGGATATACTAATTTAATGTATATGAGGAACTTAACATGGTGCCTTCCACAGAGTGTTCAATGAGTATATGGATGCTATATTTATAATATAATATTATTCATAATAGTTGAGTATGAAAGATTATTTTATTTTAAAAGTCAGGTCATATATAACTATAAAACTAAGAACTCACTAACATATTAAATTTCCCATTATGGACATATCTATAATTGGTTCTATATTTTGCTTTAACTGGAAATGACTACAAATCCAATATAAACTCTAGTTTTCAGGGAAGTCATGTAACTCAGCTCACTAAGAAACAATCAAACTTTTCAAGCACCACTCATTAAGCTATGTCATTAAATCTGAAGCTACATTACCAAAACACTAAATAATTGGCTAGCTTCTCTTTATTCCTTCAGTGATTACAAAAGATGTCTTTATCAAATCTTTATGGATGCCATATGTTATTCATTTTGGTTAAAAGTAGAAGGGTTTATTTGAAGGAAGGAGGTTAAATTCCACATTATATATTATAATATATATTATGTATAAATATAATATATATTATGTATAAATATATATATTATGTATAAATATAATATATATTATGTATAAATATAATATATATTATGTATAAATATAATATATATTATGTATAAATATAATATATATTATGTATAAATATAATATATATTATGTATACATATAATATATATTATGTATACATATAATATATATTATGTATATATATAATATATATTATGTATACATATAATATATATTATGTATACATATAATATATATTATGTATACATATAATATATATTATGTATACATATAATATATATTATGTATACATATAATATATATTATGTATACATATAATATATATTATGTATACATATAATATATATTATGTATACATATAATATATATTATGTATACATATAATATATATTATGTATACATATATATATTATGTATAAATATAATATATATTATGTATAAATATAATATATATTATGTATAAATATAATATATATTATGTATAAATATAATATATATTATGTATAAATATAATATATATTATGTATAAATATAATATATAATATATAAATATATATTATATAAATATAATATATATTATATAAATATAATATATATTATATAATATATATATTATATAATATATATTATATAAATATATAATATATATTATATATGAATATATATTATATATGAATATATATTATATATGAATATATATTATATATGAATATATATTATATTAATAATTATATATTATAATATATTCTATTATATTATATATTATATATTCTATTATATTATATATTATATATTCTATTATATTATATATTATATATTCTATTATATTATATATTATATATTCTATTATATTATATATTATATATTCTATTATATTATATATTATATATAATATATATAATATATAATATATAATTCATATTATATAATATAATTATATATAATATATAGTCTATATATTATATATAATATTTATATATGTCTATATATTATATATAATATTTATATATGTCTATATATTATATATAATATAATTATATATAATATACAGTGTATATATATTATATAATATATATAATATAGTCTATATATTATATAATATATATAATATACAGTCTATATATTATATAGTATATATAATATACAGTCGATATATTATATAATATATATAATATACAGTCTATTATATAATATAATTATATACAGTCTATTATATAATTATATACAGTCTATTATATAATATAATTATATATAATATATAATATGTGGAATTTAACCTCCTTCCTTCAAATAACATTATTTGAATATATTATATAGTATAATATATTATATATAATATATTATATAGTATAATATGTTATATATTATATATAACATATTATATAGTATAATATATTATATATTATAATACAATATATTATATATTATATATTATAATACAATATATTATAACAATATATTATAATATAATATATATATAATATATGATATTATAATATATAATATATGTATTTCACCTCTGCATTATATATATATTTTATATATACATATATATATTTCACCTCTGCATTAGTCACATGGTGAGAAAAGAATAGAACTGGAAATCGTGTTTTAAAAAGAATCTTTTATTTTATTTTTTACTTATTTATTTATTTTTTTGAGGCGGAGTCTTGCTCTGTCACCCAGGCTGGAGTGCAATGGCACGATCTCGGCTCACTGCAACCTCCGCCTCCTGGGTTCAAGTGATTCTCCTGCCTCAGCCTCCTGAGTAACTGGGATTACAGGCACCTGCCACCATGCCCAGTAATTTTTGTATTTTTTAGTAGAGACTGGGTTTCACCATGTTGGTCAAGCTGGTCTTGAACTCCTGACCTCAGGTGATACACCCACCATGGCCTCCCAAAGTACTGGGATTACAGGCATGAGCCACCTCACTTGGCCTTAAAAAGAATCTTTAAAGGCTACCTTAAAGAAATGTGAAACAGGTTTATGCTACACTTGATAACATTCTTCCATTTTCCTGAATGGAGTCCAGAAAAATACTAAATGCCAACATCTAGTCATCGAATGATAATTTTCATATCAAAGTTGAGTGTAAATGACTCATTTATTCTTTGATTGCTCTGTTCTCTTATAATTAACTTGAAATCAAAGAAAGAATAGGCGGAGAGAGTATAATGGCTGGAGTTCTCCAGGTTAGTTTGTTAAAACTCGGTTAAGGCCAAAATGGCAGGGAAGTGCAGAACAGGCATCCCTGACCAGGAGTCAAATTGGTGTTTCTTTTCAGCACTGCTTTTAGATTTATTCCTCACTCAACAGTCAGTATCTTTGGTGTTGCAACATGGCATAAACTACTTCTCTGCTATTCCCATGTACTTATTGAAAGTGAATGCGGGTTAAGGGTAAACATATGAATAAACTTGAATTGAAATATTCCACGTAAGAATTAATTTTGAGGCTTAGCTTTCAGCATCAATTTATACAAGTGGGTCTCAACTGGGTGGGGGGGATTGTCATTTGCCAACATCTGGAGATATTTTTGGTTGTAACAATCCAGGATGAGGGCTGTTACTGGCGTCTAGTGGATAGAGGCAAAGATGTTACTAAAGATCCTACAATGCACAGCACAGTCCCCTACAAGAGAAAATTTTCTGGCCCCAAATGTGAATAGTGCTGAGGTTAATATAACCCTGATTTATATAAACAAAATTGCACTAGCTCTAATTGCTTAAGCCATCTAGCCATTGGTGTACATGGCTATCTCTCAGGCATGTGTTAGAAAAGATTTGTGTGTGTGTGTGTGTGTGCATGCACGTGCATGTGCACAGGAAATTAGGCTATTTCTATAATCTGTTGAACTGTAAGGTCCTAGGCTACCCATTTATTTTACTCTTTTGGAGACTGTTACCCAGAAGAGGCCCATGGAACTATTGAAATCTGGCAAATATGAAGGTTAATGCTTTTTAGAACACATCTTAGGATGACATATGGCATCAGTGAGAGGACAGCTTCTGGTGGTCTCCATACCCAGTGTAAGTAGGATCAAGTTTGAGGGTAAGAGAAGGCCAAAGGGAAAGTTGTTTTCTGCTCTTTCTGGATACTGTTTATTAGCAAAGCTAAGTCATTTTATTATATCTATATATTTAAGAAATCATAGAAATTCAATGACTTAAAACATTTTCATGATTTGTTATCTTGATTACAGTTGTAATTTCGTGTAATATCTGTCTAAATTGATAAGTTAATAATTTAAATGTGTGCAGTTTATTGTAATTTTCCTCAATAACATTGTAAAAATTGTATACAATATACATTAGTACATTCTCACTGTAGAAAGTTCAAACAGTGTGTATTTTACCAAACTTGACAGTTATCCACCTCTCCTCACTCCTACTCCCCTTCCCTCTGGTAACACTGTTGAGTTTGGTTATTTAAATACATATGCAAGTATTTTACATATATCATGTAAACATGGTCATGTAAATGAAATCATAATTTTTTTCCTTGCTTTTTTTCACTTTCTATCACACCTTGGCATTCTTCTTATAGGTCTATTTCATTCTTTTTTATGGCTACATTTAATTTTATAATGTGTCATCCATTATTTAATCACTTAATTTTAAGGGTTTTTTTCTCTTTTGCAAACAGCAAAAATACTTTGTGTATACACATGATCATTATGTCTATAATCTGAACGTTTAGAAGTAGGATTGCTGAATAAAAGCTAACACATGTTGCGATTTGGATGGCTACTGCTAAATTGCCTGCTACCAAGGGCAACAGCTTACACTCTCATCAATATTTGGGAGGGCCCTTTTTCACAACTTTGACAATAAGGAATATTATCAATCTCTTAAGTTTTGCTAATTTGACAGACAAAAATAAATTTTGTTCAGGATGGATGTCTTTGTTTTTATCATTTTGCATTGGAAATTTGTATTTTTTATTTTGTATTGGATTACGTATCTTGTTGATTTGTAGGAGCATTTTACATCTTATGAATACTAACTGTTTCATATATTTATAAAGCATTGTCAATGATTAAACATAGAATTACTATATAATCCAGCAATTCCAGTTCTGGGTATGTGCTGAAAACAAATGAAAGCAGAGACCTGAACATATTCTTGCACACCAATGTTCATAGTTGCATAATGCACAACAGCCAATAGGTAGAAACAATTGAAGTATCTACTGGCAGATGAATGAATGAACAGAATGTGGCCTATATAGACAATGGAATATTATTCGGCGTCAAAATGGAAAGACATTCTGACACATGTTACAACATGGATAAACCTTGAGAACATTAGACTAAGTGAAATAAGACAGTCACAAAAGGACAAATAATGTATGATTCCATTTATATGATGTGATGGTTAATACTGAGTGTCACCTTGATTGGATTGAAGGATGCCAAAGTATTAATCCTGGGTGGCTTTGTGAGGGTGTTGCCAAGGGAGATTAACATTTGAGTCAGTGGGCTGAGGAAGGCAAACCCATCCTTAATCTGGTGGGCACAATCTAATCAGCTGCCAGTGATATAAAGCAGGCAGAAAAACGTGAAAGGCAAGACTGGCTCAGCCTCCCAGCCTGCATCTTTCTCCCGTGCTGGGTGCTGGATGCTTCCTGCCTAGCCTCCTAGCCTACATCTTTCTTCTGTGCTGGATGCTTCCTGCCGTCAAACATTAGACTCCAAGTTCTTCAGTTTTGAGACTCGGACTGGCTCTTCTTGCTCCTCAAGCTTACAGACAGCCTATTGTGGGACCTTGTGATATAGTGTAAGTTAATACTTCATAAACTCATATATATACACATAATAAACTCATATGCATGTGTGTGTATGTGTATGTATATACACATAATGTGTGTGTTGTGTGTGTGTGTGTGTGTGTGTATATATATATATATATATATATATATATATATATATATATGTTCTGTCCCACTAGGGAACCCTGACTAATAAATATAAGGTACCTAGAACAGTCACATTTATAGAGACAGAAAGTGGAATGGTAGTTGCTGGTGGCTGGGGTAAAGAGGGAATGGAGAGTCATTGTTTAATGAGGTTCACAGTTTCAGCTTGGGAAGATAAAAATTTTCTAGAGATGGATGGTGGTGATGGTTGCAGAAAAATGTGAATGTTCTAAAAGCCCCTGAACTATACACTTAAAAAATGGCAAATTTTATATTTTTTACCAAAATAACAAAATGGAAAATAAAAACATTGTTTTGTTTCTAAACTTTGTGTTTTCATTATTGACCCATTTTTAAAAATTATTCACCATGTTGGTTTAATTACTATAGCTTCATAGTATATTTGATGGTAGGGTAGCAATACAGTTTTTGTTGTTTTCAAATATTTTTCTTACTCTATTATAATATTTGTTCCATATAAATTTTCAAATCCACTCATCCACTTCTATTTTTAAAGTATTGTTGGAATTATACTGAATTTAGAGATAAATATATCTGGGGAGATATATCATAGTTATTATCCAGAATATTTTGGTTAATCACATTATTCTTTTCTAAGTATAGAAAAATAATTTTTACTATTGAAAATTATTCTTATTTATAAAATGTTTTGTATTTTTTTACACCTATACTCTCTCTCCAATTTTTCTGTAATACATTATTTCATCAATAGTATCACATGATATACACTCAGGCATTCTCTATTACACAATGTATTAACTGTTTACTAATTTTTTCTTTCCTTGGAAAAATGACTTAATTTGTACAAAATTAGAATAGAAATTTTGTTACTCTAATAACATAATAACACAGATATATTATTTTTTAAATTAACAAGCATACATATTTCAATTTGCAAGGTTAGCTTGTCAGAGTATTTCTTTAAGCAACTTAATTATTTTAACCTGATTTTCTTGGTGAATAAATTTTCACACTCACAGAAAAAAGCAGTCTTTATAGGAGAAGTGAAAAAAGAGGCTAATTTTAAATGAACATTAAACCCAGTGAGGAGACTATAGTCTTGCTTTACTGGTGCCACAGATAACATTTGGTTGTTTTCAAATATCTTTTTGGAAGCTTCCATATGTTATTTATTGTAAAAATGTCCCTGGTTATGGCATTATATTAAATCAGCACCTCTTAGTATAATACTTCAAGTCCTCGGAGAGGCATTCCAAAAGGCCCTCCATATGTACTTTCCAGCAAGCGTGTGGCCTTGTCTTGCCGCACCCATCACACCACCTTCCTATCCCCTGACCAGTTACACAAACAGGTGCCCGAGCTTTTCAGAGAACATGTTCATAGAAGAAGCCATTCAGAGAGATTATACATATACTCAGAAAGGCTCTTTCTTAGTGACAGTTTTTGGTTAGTTTGAAATTATAGAAATTTAGCTGGTTTTTACATTTGTTTGGAAAATTGTTTCTTTGGCTTCAACAAAGTGGGCATGTCTCAAATTGGTTATTTGGTGATTTTGGCTTTCTGTGAATTGCTTTTTGGCAAATTAAATTGTGGAGAATTGACCAAGGCTACCCCACCTTTCTCTCTCTCTCTCTCTCTCTCTCATGTGAAGACACACTCACATCTTACTGATTGTTCCCTCTCCTTCCTCTGTCGTATGATGGCACTTTGAGAAAAAGCCTTCTAGTTTTTTCACTATTGCTCCACCATTAGTCTTGTGCATATCTGTGTCCCCTAATCCTAGAGCAGCTCCTTCTGCACTCTCCTGAGTTTCTTGAGGGCAGATACTCTTACTAATCTCTGTATCCTTAATGTCTAGCAGAGGGCCTGAGACCTGTAGAAAAGCGAGCAAAAAAAACTTTTTGAAAGAATGAGATTAAATACATCTGCTCAGGTAATACAAACATTTATTTTTAATTTCCCTTTCTGAGGAACAATGCCAGATTTATGATATCCTTAATAAAAAGATTCCTGGCATAAGTGGCTCTTCGCCTGTGTCTTTCCTAGAATGCTAATTTGACATTTGCACAAAAGGTAGATCAGTTTGTCTGACTGTGGAGGGGCAGATGTTGTCAGTCCTGACTGATGACGATGCTCTAGAGTCTAACTCTCAGCCACTTGTGGCATTTCCCATCTGGTCTTCACATCACTCCATTTCTGCTATTAACATTAAAATATCCAAATATTCGAATTGAGATTTTTAAAGGAATAGTTTGTTTTTTACTGACCTACCCAAGCTAGAGGAATGATTTATAAGAAAAGAAAGTTACTGTGACTGAAATAGACACACACACACATACACATGGGTGGGGTGTACACACACACACACACACACACACACACACACACCAGCACCACCTTATGTTACCCCGAGGTATTCCTGGCAGTTTCTTGCTGATTTTAGCCACAGTCTGAGTAATGTCTGCTTGCCTCAGTGTTGTAAAGTTATCTCCCTTTATTAGATGAACTCTTGAATGAAGGCTGGCGGTACTGTGTCTTCCTAGTTCAATATCTGTTGTCTTTCTGCCGCCTCTCTGCAGACTAGAGGTGGCTGCAAAGGATGCCGTGGAAGGGGGAGGGGAGTGCTGAGCCAAAGCATTTTTCAATGCAAAGACTTCTCATTGTAACTCATAGAGTTCTTTAAAATTGTTATGGGGAAGTTTTGAGTGTTACTCTGGCCTTCTCACTTTTATTAAGGCTGCTAAAATGGAGCCATATATAACACAGATTTGAAAACATAATCAATATAGCACTTGGAATTGTTACTTGTAAATTTGAGAATTCTAACATCTCCTGGAATATTGCAAGTTCTGTAAAACTATTTTTTTACAAAAGCAAATTATAATTTATTTTTATAATAACTGCCTGGGGCGGGGAGAGCCAAGATGGCCGAATAGGAACAGCTCCGGTCTACAGCTCCCAGCGTGAGCGACGCAGAAGACGGGTGATTTCTGCATTTCCATCTGAGGTACTGGGTTCATCTCACTAGGGAGTGCCAGACAGTGGGCGCAGGCCAGTGGGTGCAGCGCACCGTGCGCGAGCCAAAGCAGGGCAAGGCATTGCCTCACCTGGGAAGCGCAAGGGGTCAGGGAATTCCCTTTCTGAGTCAAAGAAAGGGGTGACGGACGCACCTGGAAAATCGGGTCACTCCCACCCGATTATTGCGCTTTTCAGACCGGCTTAAAAAACGGCGCACCACGAGACTATATCCCACACCTGACTCGGAGGGTCCTACGCCCACGGAATCTCGCTGATTGCTAGCACAGCAGTCTGAGATCAAACTGCAAGGCGGCAGCGAGGCTGGGGGAGGGGCGCCCGCCATTGCCCAGGCTTGATTAGGTAAACAAAGCAGCCGGGAAGCTCGAACTGGGTGGAGCCCACCACAGCTCAAGGAGGCTTGCCTGCCTCTGTAGGCTCCACCTCTGGGGGCAGGGCACAGACAAACAAAAAGACAGCAGTAACCTCTGCAGACTTAAATGTCCCTGTCTGACAGCTTTGAAGAGAGCAGTGGTTCTCCCAGCACGCAGCTGGAGATCTGAGAACGGGCAGACTGCCTCCTCAAGTGGGTCCCTGACCCCTGACCCCCGAGCAGCCTAACTGGGAGGCACCCCCCAGCAGGGGCACACTGACACCTCACACGGCAGGGTATTCCAACAGACCTGCAGCTGAGGGTCCTGTCTGTTAGAAGGAAAACTAACAAACAGAAAGGACATCCACACTGAAAACCCATCTGTACATCACCATCATCAAAGACCAAAAGTAGATAAAACCACAAAGATGGGGAAAAAACAGAACAGAAAAACTGGAAACTCTAAAACGCAGAGCACCTCTCCTCCTCCAAAGGAACGCAGTCCCTCACCAGCAACGGAACAAAGCTGGATGGAGAATGAGTTTGACGAGCTGAGAGAAGAAGGCTTCAGACGATCAAATTACTCTGAGCTACGGGAGGACATTCAAACCAAAGGCAAAGAAGTTGAAAACTTTGAAAAAAATTTAGAAGAATGTATAACTAGAATAACCAATACAGAGAAGTGCTTAAAGGAGCTGATGGAGCTGAAAACCAAGGCTCGAGAACTACGTGAAGAATGCAGAAGCCTCAGGAGCAGATGCGATCAACTGGAAGAAAGGGTATCAGCAATGGAAGATGAAATGAATGAAACGAAGCGAGAAGGGAAGTCTAGAGAAAAAAGAATAAAAAGAAATGAGCAAAGCCTCCAAGAAATATGGGACTATGTGAAAAGACCAAATCTACGTCTGATTGGTGTACCTGAAAGTGATGCGGAGAATGGAACCAAGTTGGAAAACACTCTGCAGGATATTATCCAGGAGAACTTCCCCAATCTAGCAAGGCAGGCCAACATTCAGATTCAGGAAATACAGAGAACACCACAAAGATACTCCTCGAGAAGAGCAACTCCAAGACACATAATTGTCAGATTCACCAAAGTTGAAATGAAGGAAAAAATGTTAAGGGCAGCCAGAGAGAAAGGTCGGGTTACCCTCAAAGGGAAGCCCATCAGACTAACAGCGGATTTCTCGGCAGAAACCCTACAAGCCAGAAGAGAGTGGGGGCCAATATTCAACATTCTTAAAGAAAAGAATTTTCAACCCAGAATTTCATATCCAGCCAAACTAAGCTTCATAAGTGAAGGAGGAATAAAATACTTTACAGACAAGCAAATGCTGAGAGATTTTGTCACCACCAGGCCTGCCCTAAAAGAGCTCCTGAAGGAAGCGCTAAACATGGAAAGGAACAACCGGTACCAGCCGCTGCAAAATCATGCCGAAATGTAAAGACCATGGAGACTAGGAAGAAACTGCATCAACTAATGAGCAAAATCACCAGCTAACATCATAATGACAGGATCAAATTCACACATAACAATATTAACTTTAAATGTAAATGGACTAAATTCTCCAATTAAAAGACACAGACTGGCAAGTTGGATAAAGAGTCAAGACCCATCAGTATGCTGTATTCAGGAAACCCATCTCACGTGCAGAGACACACATAGGCTCAAAATAAAAGGATGGAGGAAGATCTACCAAGCAAATGGAAAACAAAAAAAGGCAGGGGTTGCAATCCTAGTCTCTGACAAAACAGACTTTAAACCAACAAAGATCAAAAGAGACAAAGAAGGCCATTACATAATGGTAAAGGGATCAATTCAACAAGAGGAGCTAACTATCCTAAATATATATGCACCCAATACAGGAACACCCAGATTCATAAAGCAAGTCCTGAGTGACCTACAAAGAGACTTAGACTCCCACACATTAATAATGGGAGACTTTAACACCCCACTGTCAACATTAGACAGATCAACGAGACAGAAAATCAACAAGGATACCCAGGAATTGAACTCAGCTCTGCACCAAGTGGACCTAATAGACATCTACAGAACTCTCCACCCCAAATCAACAGAATATACATTTTTTTCAGCACCACACCACACCTATTCCAAAATTGACCACATAGTTGGAAGTAAAGCTCTCCTCAGCAAATGTAAAAGAACAGAAATTATAACAAACTATCTCTCAGACCACAGTGCAATCAAACTAGAACTCAGGATTAAAAATCTCACTCAAAGCCGCTCAACTACATGGAAACTGAACAACCTGCTCCTGAATGACTACTGGGTACATAACGAAATGAAGGCAGAAATAAAGATGTTCTTTGAAACCAACGAGAACAAAGACACAACATACCAGAATCTCTGGGATGCATTCAAAGCAGTGTGTAGAGGGAAATTTATAGCACTAAATGCCCACAAGAGAAAGCAGGAAAGATCCAAAATTGACACCCTAACATCACAATTAAAAGAACTAGAAAAGCAAGAGCAAACACATTCAAAAGCTAGCAGAAGGCAAGAAATAACTAAAATCAGAGCAGAACTGAAGGAAATAGAGACACAAAAAACCCTTCAAAAAATCAATGAATCCAGGAGCTGGTTTTTTGAAAGGATCAACAAAATTGATAGACCGCTAGCAAGACTAATAAAGAAAAAAAGAGAGAAGAATCAAATAGACACAATAAAAAATGATAATGGGGATATCACCACCGATCCCACAGAAATACAAACTACCATCAGAGAATACTACAAACACCTCTACGCAAATAAACTAGAAAATCTAGAAGAAATGGATACATTCCTTGACACATACACTCTCCCAAGACTAAACCAGGAAGAAGTTGAATCTCTGAATAGACCAATAACAGGAGCTGAAATTGTGGCAATAATCAATAGTTTACCAACCAAAAAGAGTCCAGGACCAGATGGATTCACAGCCGAATTCTACCAGAGGTACAAGGAGGAACTGGTACCATTCCTTCTGAAACTATTCCAATCAATAGAAAAAGAGGGAATCCTCCCTAACTCATTTTATGAGGCCAGCATCATTCTGATACCAAAGCCGGGCAGAGACACAACCAAAAAAGAGAATTTTAGACCAATATCCTTGATGAACATTGATGCAAAAATCCTCAATAAAATACTGGCAAACCGAATCCAGCAGCACATCAAAAAGCTTATCCACCATGATCAAGTGGGCTTCATCCCCGGGATGCAAGGCTGGTTCAATATACGCAAATCAATAAATGTAATCCAGCATATAAACAGAGCCAAAGACAAAAACCACATGATTATCTCAATAGATGCAGAAAAAGCCTTTGACAAAATTCAACAACCCTTCATGCTAAAAACTCTCAATAAATTAGGTATTGATGGGACGTATTTCAAAATAATAAGAGCTATCTATGACAAACCCACAGCCAATATCATACTGAATGGGCAAAAACTGGAAGCATTCCCTTTGAAAACTGGCACAAGACAGGGATGCCCTCTCTCACCGCTCCTATTCAACATAGTGTTGGAAGTTCTGGCCAGGGCAATCAGGCAGGAGAAGGAAATAAAGGGTATTCAATTAGGAAAAGAGGAAGTCAAATTGTCCCTGTTTGCAGACGACATGATTGTTTATCTAGAAAACCCCATTGTCTCAGCCCAAAATCTCCTTAAGCTGATAAGCAACTTCAGCAAAGTCTCAGGATACAAAATCAATGTACAAAAATCACAAGCATTCTTATACACCAACAACAGACAAACAGAGAGCCAAATCATGAGTGAACTCCCATTCACAATTGCTTCAAAGAGAATAAAATACCTAGGAATCCAACTTACAAGGGATGTGAAGGACCTCTTCAAGGAGAACTACAAACCACTGCTCAAGGAAATAAAAGAGGATACAAACAAATGGAAGAACATTCCATGCTCATGGGTAGGAAGAATCAATATCGTGAAAATGGCCATACTGCCCAAGGTAATTTACAGATTCAATGCCATCCCCATCAAGCTACCAATGACTTTCTTCACAGAATTGGAAAAAACTACTTTAAAGTTCATATGGAACCAAAAAAGAGCCCGCATTGCCAAGTCAATCCTAAGCCAAAAGAACAAAGCTGGAGGCATCACACTACCTGACTTCAAACTATACTACAAGGCTACAGTAACAAAAACAGCATGGTACTGGTACCAAAACAGAGATATAGATCAATGGAACAGAACAGAGCCCTCAGAAATAACGCCGCATACCTACAACTATCTGATCTTTGACAAACCTGAGAAAAACAAACAATGGGGAAAGGATTCCCTATTTAATAAATGGTGCTGGGAAAACTGGCTAGCCATATGTAGAAAGCTGAAACTGGATCCCTTCCTTACACCTTATACAAAAATCAATTCAAGATGGATTAAAGATTTAAACGTTAGACCTAAAACCATAAAAACCCTAGAAGAAAACCTAGGCATTACCATTCAGGACATAGGCGTGGGCAAGGACTTCATGTCCAAAACACCAAAAGCAATGGCAACAAAAGACAAAATTGACAAATGGGATCTAATTAAACTAAAGAGCTTCTGCACAGCAAAAGAAACTACCATCAGAGTGAACAGGCAACCTACAACATGGGAGAAAATTTTCGCAACCTACTCATCTGACAAAGGGCTAATATCCAGAATCTACAATGAACTCAAACAAATTTACAAGAAAAAAACAAACAACCCCATCAAAAAGTGGGCGAAGGACATGAACAGACACTTCTCAAAAGAAGACATTTATGCAGCCAAAAAACACATGAAAAAATGCTCATCATCACTGGCCATCAGAGAAATGCAAATCAAAACCACTATGAGATATCATCTCACACCAGTTAGAATGGCAATCATTAAAAAGTCAGGAAACAACAGGTGCTGGAGAGGATGTGGAGAAATAGGAACACTTTTACACTGTTGGTGGGACTGTAAACTAGTTCAACCATTGTGGAAGTCAGTGTGGCGATTCCTCAGGGATCTAGAACTAGAAATACCATTTGACCCAGCCATCCCATTACTGGGTATATACCCAAAGGACTATAAATCATGCTGCTATAAAGACACATGCACACGTATGTTTATTGCGGCATTATTCACAATAGCAAAGACTTGGAACCAACCCAAATGTCCAACAATGATAGACTGGATTAAGAAAATGTGGCACATATACACCATGGAATACTATGCAGCCATAAAAAATGATGAGTTCATGTCCTTTGTAGGGACATGGATGAAATTGGAAACCATCATTCTCAGTAAACTATCGCAAGAACAAAAAACCAAACACCGCATATTCTCACTCATAGGTGGGAATTGAACAATGAGATCACATGGACACAGGAAGGGGAATATCACACTCTGGGGACTGTTGTGGGGTGGGGGGAGGGGGGAGGGATAGCATTGGGAGATATACCACCAGCATGGCACATGTATACATATGTAACTAACCTGCACAATGTGCACATGTACCCTAAAACTTAAAGTATAATAAAAAAAAAAAAAAAAAAAAAAAAAAAAAAAAACTGCCTGGACATTCTGATAAAATAATTTCCAAATAAATTTGTCCTCATTGAATCTAAAATAGTAAATGAACTATTGAACTAACTATGCAATTTTGATTAGAGACCAAGAAAATCATGACAGTTATAAAGGCTTGAGAGACTATTAAAATAGAGTGCTCCTTATGCCTAGCTTTTTTTTTTGTTTGTTTGTTTTTACATGGAAACTGCTAATTGGAAATAACTTGAGATAAGCTCAGATGAATGTTTCCCTTAACACAAAGCAGTTGGGGAAGACTAAGGCCAGAGGTTATTTTATTATATTCTTAAAAGACATATATGTCTTATAAGGTTTGGCTTTTGTTCTTAAAATACTAGACCATTCAAAAATTGTTATTAAATATATTCAATAAAACAAGAAGTACCTAATTTTTTTGAAAGGGAAAGAAAATCTATAAATAATGGCTAAGTGAAGGGAGGTCACAGACTGTCTGAATTCAGCCATGTTCCTGCCTTGTTACTGACCATTTTATCACAAAGTGAAACAGTGTGACATATTGCACTGGAATAATGGTCCTGAAAAGCAGGAAATAATAGCTTTAAGTTAGGGAATATACTAGCATACAAACCAGGTATTAAATCTTATTTGTGTAAAAATGCATGTTTTTATAAAAATGCTTTTATGAATGAATTGAGTATTTTATGAGGGATACACAAATAAATGTTACTAGTGGATGATTGCCTCCAGAAAAGGGAACTGGAGAACAGGGATGGGAGAGAGACTTACCTTTCATTGAACATTCTCTTGTACTTCCTGAATTCTATATCACATGCATGTATTTTCTATTAAAATTATTTATTTAAAAAATGCTCTAGCTGGGTGTGGTGGCTCAGGCCTGTAATAGCTATACTTTGGGGGGTTGAGGCAGGCAGATCCCTTGAGGCCAGGAGTTCAAGACCAGCCCAGCCAAAATGGCGAAACCCCATCTCTACAAAAAATACAAAAATTAGCTAGACGGGGTGGCACAGGCCTGTAATCCTAGCTACTTGGGAGGCTGAGGCATGAGAATTGCTTGAACCCAGGAGGCAGAGGTTACAGTGAGCCGAGATCGTGTCACTGCACTACAGCCTGGGTGACAGAGCGAGACTCTGAGATTCTGTCTCAAAAACAAACAATGTTCTAAGCAGACAAGTCCAATTTCTATCATTTCTACAATCAAACAAATATTTAAATCAAAAACTAAACTCAAAAAAGATTTGTATTTAAAAAAAAAAATCTTCCAAGTCTCCTCAAATATATGACATTAGGATTTGAACTCAAAGGTAACATGATGTAGGAGCACTTACTTTCCACGGATAACTATGGAAACACATTCAGTTAATTAATAAGACTCCAAAATTATTTAAGTACATACTTATAGCTAAATACTTTATAAAAAATAAATAATACTATGCAAGAGAGTTATTAATATTTTACAGATGAGAAAACTAAGGGTCAGCTGACTACATAATTTATTCAAAGTCACAAGGCTGGTCCTCTACAGAGGGCAAATTATGGTAACATTTCTGCTGTGTAGTAAACTAATGAATGATTTCAATCCTTTCTGGAACCTATGTTTGGAAGATTTACACTTCAGTCACATTAGTGTTTTGCTTTAAACATAAACATCTTTTATGGAAGGCTGTTCATATTGTCATCAGTATGCTTTAAGCAGTTCATAATTTATAGCAATGTTTAATGTTGCTCAAGTATCCATTTGAAATGCATTATAGTTTCACTGAAAATGACCCTTTTGGGAAGGCAGCCTTCTGGAAATGGCAATACATTTCTAGTGTTTTTAAAGGATATTTTAAAAATGGCAGTCGAGTCATTTACGAGTTTTATCTTGTTGCCTGACAATTTTTACCACAAACTGAAAGACTTAAAACCAACTTATCTCACAGTTTTGGTAGTGAGAAGTGTGGGGACGGCATGACTAGGATCTTTGCTTAGGGACTTACAGGCTGAAATCAAAGTGTCAGCCATGCTTCCTTTTCACCTGGAGCTAGAGGTCCTCTTCCCAGCTCACGTGGTTGTGACAGAATTCAGTTCCTTGCTGTTGTAGGACTGAGGTCCCCACTTCCTTACTTGATGTCAGCTAGGAGTTGCTTTACATCCCTGGAGTCCACCTGCATTCCTTGCCATGCAGCCTGCTCCATTCTCAAAGCCTGTAACAGGAGATCTCTCTTGAGTCCAATCTCAATCACATTTCAAATCCCTATCTCAAGAGGAGCCTAATTTCTTTTAAGGACTTGCCTGATTAGGTCAGGCCCACCACACAGGTAAGTTTTCTCTCTTAAAGTCAAATGATTTGAGATGTTAATTATAGTTACAAATTCTCTTTACAGCAGCACTTTTATTAGTATTTGATTGTATATTGATTAACTGGGAGAAGATGCTACCAGGGGTGGAAAACTTGGGGGATATAAATGCAGTATAAACATTCCCACCACCACCACCACCAATCCTGTCCCCATCCCCTACTCTCTTCCCCTGGTGAGCTATCCTTCCACCAAAAAGTCAAAGAAGGGATTACATTACCATGTTACTTATATTTATTATATAGAGTTAAATTTAAATAATAAATGATATTTGGCTTTCCTGTTCATTTGAGTCTTAAAGGTCTAGGTGCAAGAGAATTTAGTTTCCCTATCTGCACTTTATAGTTGGGATAATTGATGCTCAGGGAGATGAAATTATTGGCCTCCTCAAGTTACATGGCATCCCTATCTTCATATTTTAGGTCCATGGTTTTAAATTTACTGCAGAATTTTATTTCTATAATATATTAAATATCACAATTTTTAGGTTAGTTTTATTTTTCATGATCTCTAAAAAGAACTGTTTTTTTTTTCAAACCTGTGGACAAATATCGCAGAAAATAATAAAATGCAATGGTCTTACTGTTGTATGCCTGCATGAGAAAGAATTTCATTTACATCAAGAGGACCACATTGTGAAAAGCATTTATATACATTTTTTTTCTACAGGAACTTATATATTTTTGTTTGTTTGTTTTTGTTTTTAAATAACTGTATGGGCTGGGTGCAGTGGCTCATGCCTGTAATCCCTGCACTTTGGAAGGCCGAGGCGGGTGGATAACTTGAGGCCAGGAGTTCAAGACCAGCCTGGTCAACACGGTGAAACTTTGTCTCTACTGAAAATACAAAAATTAGCTGGGTATGGTGGCAAACGCCTGTAATCCCAGATACTTGGGAGGCTGAGGCAGGAGAATCACTTGAACCCAAGAGGTGGAGGTTGCAGTGAACTGAGATCACACCACTGCACTCCAGCCTGGATGACAGAGCAAGACTCCGTCTCAAAAAAATAAATAACTCTTATGATTCTTTATGGAAATCCAGAAAACAGAAACAAACTATTTTTGAAGTTTGTTTATTTAATTAAGGCAACACTTCATTTGCCATTTTCATCTTCTGTGTGTTGGTTAATGTCAATGTGGGTGTGTTTCAGGACTTCAAGATTTTATCTTACTCAAGGTGCGACCACTCTTTATAATCGAAACAACATGGCTGGTTCAGGTGACAATGTTAAAGCCACATCCAGTATGATGTAGAATTAATGGAAAATAATCTTCTATTAATCAAAAAGTACACTGTAATTTTTGTAGGACCAACCAGACTCCATCTTAACTCTTTCTTCTCTCAAAGTTTTAAACATAGCTGAAGTTATTGGATGAATGCTGTCTATAAGAACAGATTGATAATTTCAGAATGTGAGTCACAGGGAAAGTGGAGTTCCAAAAAACCATTGAAGGTAGCAAGGTAAAAAGGACCATAGGTAACTTCTCCTTTTACAAATGATGAAAGTGGATCTCAGAGAAGTTAAGGAATTTGCCTAAGGGCACACAGCTCAAGAAGTGATAGAACTGAGATGTGAATATCAATCTTTTGGTTCTAAATTCAGTCCTCTTTAGTTCACCAATTGCATCTGTTGGTGCAAAATGTATTGTTTCCAGTTTTTCACAGGTATTGCCATTTTTTACAACCACGGCAAGTATTTGGGAATAAAGATGGTTTGAATTTTGTGAATCCTTACCTGTTTCACAGGCTCAGATCCCTGTCTCTATTTTCATTTCCCCAAGCCTCTTTTATGGGCTGCTGCCATCCGTGTGAACCTCACTCTAACCAACTGCACATGACAATTTTCTTTGGTCTGAATGTGTACAATATGCACCAAGGTCAGTATTATTCCAAGGGGTGGGGTGATGAGAGTGGTCCACCTGCTCAACAGTAAACACAGTAATCCTTTGTACTTAGACCAAGAGAATATTTTTGGGAGGAGGAGGAATATTTTATTACTGATATTTGTAACTTCTAGTAAATAGAGACAATAAAAAGCAGATTGACTTTTAGTCACTTTTATTATTGTTTTTAAGTTTTTTATAGACCTGTCCTCCCATTGGCCCCTGTGACGCTGTCCTGGATTAAAGTACAGGAATCCCGGAATTGCTGCTTACATCTTACACACTTTCAGCCTTTCTAGAAAGTGCTCCTTATTAGACAGAAGAGAGAAAAGGAGGCAAAACACAATCATAATTTTTGAAAGCACATATGCTTAAAAATTGAAATTATATATGAAATGTATAATATATCCCAAAATATCACTAGGAAAACAACTTCGGTAAGGAAATTGATTGTTAGACACCAGAATCTTATGAATTTTTCTGGGTTTATATGTGATTTTACACTTACTGTGTCCCCAGCAAGAAAGATATTTTAGTTTTGCTTGTCACCGGGCTCACAGAGAAGTGAATATTTTAATGCATTTTGAGTAGAAGCAGCGCTGCATAGGGTATTAAGACAGCCTGGGTCAAATCTGGACAATGTGACCACAGGCAAATTATCTAGTCTGGCCAAGCATCAGTTTCTCCGCCTATAAAACAGAAATGAGTAATAGTGCCTATCTTACAGAGTAAGTGTGGGGATTAAAATCAATTACATAAAGGGTTTAGCCCTGTGCTGGCACATATTAAATAATAAATGTTGACAATCATCATTGTCATCATCCAGGCTAAAAGATATTAAATGTAAAAAAAAAGATTTTTAGTCTTGACACAAAATTCTGGTTGTTTTCTTCATTTCTCACAAATATGAAATGAAAACACCAGTACAGGTATTTAAGGACATAGCCCCAACTTAGTTGTGATTAAGATTTTTATTTAGCAAATTTCTCCAAGGGCACTAGATGGCGACCTTCTCCTTTAAGAAAAAAAAAACAAACTAAGGTTTCATTAATTCTCTGCTTTGACATATTACTGCTACAGATTTAGAAGTAAGAAACAGAAAGTAAGGTCACATCTTTCAACACTGGATCATCAGAATCATAGAGTTTCTAAATTTTCTGGATCTAGGCTAGGAGCAGCATGGGACGGAAAGCATGCTTCGTGGGTATTAGGCGTCCTGGACTCAAACTTCTGCCCTTGAAGTGATCTTGGACTTCCCCTCTCAAGATCTAATTTTCCTCCTTTGTAATATGAGGTTGTTGGGTTAGATCATCTTCAAAGTTCTTTCAGCTGTAATATACTATGACATGTTTTTTAATAATTCAGTGTTTATTCTTCTACCAGCATGTCTTTTCTCAAGCTTTCCTTGTGGTCTAAATTAAATACTTTTTAAGCCAATGGACAAGATTTAACGTCACTAGCAATCAACATTATTTAAATTAAAATTGACCTATTCAAAAATAGTTTTATTTTGGAAGATGGGGATGAATTTTAGGTTTTGAGGTGCATGCGTGAAATCTAAGTTTAAAGGTTTATTTTTTAATAAGCAGAAGAAACATTTGAATATCTTCATTTAAGATAGTGTAAGACTTGGAAGAAACCTTTTTAGAGTCATTTTAAAACTATTTTTTTCTTCTGTAAATAAAGTTAAAGCTATGCCTAGATTTTTGAATGTGATCAAAGGTTTTTTCTAATGTATTATTTTTAAATGTCAATTATTTTAGTGTGTGTGAAATGATAATAGCAGATTAAGTTCATAGACAGAAGCAACAGAATAGCAACTGTCAACAACACTAAGAACCCTTTCTCAAACATCAGTAGACATAGCCAGACTTTAGCATCTGGTGCAATTAAGAAATTCAGATGTGGTTTAAAACATTTTTAATGTACAATAATCAGATAAGTAGAATAGTAAATAATAAATCTCCAGAATAAAATATACACCTGCTTTTCCTTTATTTAGTTGTTTCAGAAAAGGTAGAATAATTTTTTTTTGTAAGTAGCCAGTAATTATACATTGATTTTTCTTTTTTAAGAAAAGTTACAATTTAGGAAAGAATCTCCTGGTATCTTAGTTGCAACTATTTTTTTCCTTAAAAAAATTACCAATGTGTTGACTATTATCAGAAGAAATACTTCTCATTCCCTATCAAATCAAACTTTCAAATAGTGACTTATGTAAATGCTCTCTGTGATACATAGATATAAAAAAGGAAATTGTAAGAATCCGTGAATACACGATTATTCTACTGTGCAGAATAATCCTTTTAGCATAGGGTAGCTGGTGGATGCACAGGTGAGACCTAAACACAGATAATTAAAGATGCAGTTTCTCCCCCAAACTGGAACTGGTAGTGTGACCCAGCTTAGCACTGGTGGCCACCACTTCTGAGCCATTGAGGAAGAGATTGTGATATAATTTGGATGCTCTGTATACAAGACTGAAGGGTAGTAGATGGAAAAAAAGCCAGACACAAAAAGTTTACAATTAACACATGGCCTTTCTCTTTTCTGTAATCATTTGGCTCATTACCCTATGTTCATCCAACTTCCCCACCAACAATTTTAGTTCACTCTGTCCAGTAAGGCTTTACGCTGAAAAACCTTGGAACTGGTATTGCCCTGTCATTCTTACTAGGGTCAGAACCATGAGACTTCAAAGTAACTAACACACACACACGCACACACACACACACGCACACGCCTTCCTTTCTGAATCCATCCAGGCATCAGAAATAGAAAAGAAGTAAAAGTCAAAGACCAAGATGAATTTGTGCAGGTTACTGTCCAAAGGCAGTTTAATATTTACGAAATGTCACACACATACACACACACTCACACTCTTTAGGATCCAGTTACAAGCGCTGCGTCATCCGCCAGATCACATGGTAATTGTTGCTATTTCAAGGATCAAGTGGCATAAAGCTCCCCCCCCACCCCACCCCCTTCCCTTGGTACCATATAGCGTGGAAGAGTGAGTTTTGTGTGATGGAGTGGGACCAGGCTCTCTGATCCAACCCTCTGCTAGCAACTCGGCTGTCGGTGGGGTGGCGCGCGCGTATTCTCACCGAGTGACTAGGAGAGGGGGACGGGGGAGGGGGGTCTCAGGGGAGGAAGGGCAGCTCTAATTGGTTTCTCAATGAAAGATAATCACCTACTCCCCAGAGAGGCTGGAGATTAGCACTCTGCCTCTCCTCTCCATCGCTTTTAGACTTCTCATCCTCCCCTCGGTGCTTTTAGTCCATTCAGCAGAAGCGGATCGAAGCAGGAGGCTCCCCGCGCCGCATTAGGGGCGCACTCCGCCGCGCTCGAGTACTTAGCGCCCATTCACTAGCTCACCCGCGCTCTCCGCTGCCGGCTGCCGTCCCAGCCGCCGCCGCCGCTGCCGCCGCCGCCGCCCGAGAAAAAGTTTCGCGGAGGGGCTCAGTGAAAAAATGAGCGAGCTAGAGGAAGACTTTGCCAAGATTCTCATGCTCAAGGAGGAGAGGATCAAAGAGCTGGAGAAGCGGCTGTCAGAGAAGGAGGAAGAAATTCAGGAGCTGAAGAGGAAACTCCACAAATGCCAGTCGGTGCTCCCAGTGCCCTCGACCCACATCGGCCCCCGGACCACCCGGGCGCAGGGCATCTCGGCCGAGCCGCAGACGTACAGGTCCTTCCACGACCTCCGACAGGCATTCCGGAAGTTCACCAAGTCCGAAAGGTAGGCGCGGAGGCCGTGGGCCCGGGCGCTCGTCCCGGCCCGCGGCGCAGAGGCTGGGGGCTCTGGCCGCGGCGGCGGGGGCGGGTCGGCCCAGGGCGCCCCCTGCTCGCTGCGGCGCGCGGAGTGGGGGTGGCCCCGCGGCCCGGGAATGGGAAGTGTTTATTTTTATTTCTGCCCATCACGTGCTGTGCTTGTCTCCGCCGGGCTGGGAAAGGCGAGCTCCACGGGGAGACGCGCCCCTGTGGCGTGGGGGTGGGGAGGAGGACCGCGGAAAGTTTACTCGCGCGGGCTAACTTGTGCCCTCCACACATGGCTGCAGTCGCGCGGCTGTCCTTCGTGCGCCCCGCTGGGAGCGTCCACGGAGGGACCCAACCCTGCCCATCCAGGGGCCTGGAGAGATTCCCAGCGGCGACCCCCCGGACTCAGGCCACTGGACATGCTCAGTGGGGCTGTCCGAGCCTCCTAGGGAGGGGCGACTGGAGGCTGGACAGGGTTGGGCTCAACTTAGGGACTGAACTTGCCCAGAACCCGAGCTCTGCTGGCGGACGCGGGGACGGGGAGAGGCGGGACAGGGGCTTGTCTCTAGGGCAGGGATCCAGCCTGGAGCATGGGGGCGAGGCGGGGAGAGGTTTATTCACAGGGTTACTTTCAAGGCAGCTGTGATGTCAGCAAGACATTGCAAAGAAACCCCACCTTCTGGACGTTTCTTTGCTCTGATTGTGCCTCTTCCAGAAGTGCAACACCTTAGGCTGCTCTAGGCTTGGAGTCCGCTCAGTGACCTTGCACCTGAAGCAAATCTGAGACTGCTCGTCAGCCCTGTCCCAAGGTGGATAGTGCGCCCTCCCTTTTTGTTTTCCCCTGAGTCCCTCCCTGGAAAAGTTGGGATGAAGAAGGCGGAGGGGTGAGGGTAGGCTGTTTCTCTGGACGCCTCTGGGCTCCTTCCTTTCCTCCTCTCCGGCACTTTAAGAGACAAATCCTGCCAGTTCAAAGTTGTATGTCACTCCTTTGGGGTGTGCAGAGGAGGCTGGGTGGATTTTGGCCACAAGTAGGAAGCTTTTGCACTCCACTCGTCGCCTTCACCGGAGAAGGCTGATCGATTGGCTGCAGCATTAAAGCGCCTCTGGACATTAGGGAGAGGAAGTGCAGACTCCAAAGCCCATTACTGGCTTTTAGTCCCTGGAAGTGCAGGGCCGAAAGTGCATTTCTCAGGATATTGAATATTCCATTAGGCGTGCCTTCATGCCCGCCTACCTCTCTTAATCTTTCCCTCTTCTTAGATCATTTGCTATCTGAGTTTGGGGCCCTCAGGGGACTCCTAAACTAGTCCCCCTCTCTCCGTTTAGCTCTCTCACTTTTGAGGCAAGCTCTTCTGAAGAGCGTGTCCTTTCCACTGTCCCCATCCAGGTCAGCTCCAGGGCGCTTAGTGTCTGCCACTGGCCCACTGCACCTCCTCCGTGTCTGCCTCTGGAGTCCCTCTTGTGTATTGATTATATGGGATGGGGAGCCAGGGAGGCTGAGCAGCGGTTCAGAGTTATTAGAAGACCAGGAGCTGGGAGCCAGAGTGGGGAGAAAAACAGGAATCAGGCAGAAAGGACTCCTCTTAAGGAATTGTGGGACCTTCTGAACAGCCATCTCAGAAGACAGCTTTCAGATTTCCTGAGTGACATAGTGACATTCCACTTACGAATTAACACTGTGTACATGGCACCTTGGGGCCCATCTTGCCTTGAAAGTCCCTGTTGGATGGAACAGTGGCATTTTCCTTCCTTTTCTCAGGACTGCAAACAGACCTAATATTTGGCCTTGCCCTTGCCTGGGAAGCTGCTGCTGAGTCTTGTCTCAGCCGGGCTGTGCATTCCGAGCGGCTGCCCTGCCCTGCGCTCAGCAGCTGGAATCAATCTGCCCACCTCCTTAAGAAGCCACTTCATCAGCGGTCACCCGGCAGCTGCTCGCCTCCCAGGGCTGCCGGGCTAGGGCTTTATCGCATTTTTGAAATTTCAGATTTCTGTGTCTGGGCTATGCCCCTCGAACAGTAACAGCACCGCTTTGCAGCAGGGAGGAGATTTCACCAGGGTATGGAGGAGACAGGAGAAAAGCCCTCCTTCCCAGAGTCCACTGTCATTCAGGATTTGCTCTCAAAGAGGCAAGAAATCTCTAAGAATGAAAGGAGGTGTTTTGTTGTTGTTGTTGTTTGTATGTACTGGGAGGAAATGGCTAATCTTGGGTATGCACACATCATCCTTCTTCTGTCCTTCTCTCTTCCCCTCCCTTTCCCAACATTTTCATGTTAGGGGTAGGAACATTCATCATGAGTGGATCATGCGCAGTAGCCGTCAGTGCATATTTGTGTCTATAGCAAATAGCTGGAGTACTTTTCTACTTCCTCTCTGTGCTGATTTACACTGGGAGTGAGGGTAAACTTTTTCCCACTCAGCGTTTAGTTTCATACTTTCAAACAGAAGTGTGGAGTTCATTTTCAGCAAGCTGACTCATTAGAGTTTAAAAATTTTTGACAGGTATAATATATGGGGATAGTAAATATTAGAATTATGTACTCTTCTTGGCACTTAAAGAGACAGTACTAAATTGTCCTTGGCTAGATGCCTTATTTTTGCCAAGAAAGGAAATAATTTATTAAAGGATTTCTGGGATACAACATTTAATATGAAACAAGATACTTTTAAAATAAAAATTGTTTAAAAATGTTCAGATAAGGATTTGACAAGTAGATATTCCATCACCTCACCTGTATTTTTTTTTTTTTTTTTTTGTGGCGGAGTCTCGCTCTGTCGCCCAGGCTGGAGTGGAGTGGTGCGATCTCCGGCTCACTGCAAGCTCCGCCTCCCGGGTTCACGCCATTCTCCTGCCTCAGCCTCCCCAGTACACCTCACCTGTTTTTTGTAAAAGGCTGTGCCATTCTGAAGGGCATGCTGGGGCTGAAACAGAATGCGTTATTGCAAAGCTTGTGTTCAGTTATGATTTCTGTAGCATTTGAATGATAACTATTCATGCTACAGATTCATTTCAAACTTTATCAAAATACCCAGTTTTTATACTAACAAGAACAGAAATGTAGCCTGAAAGTGCAGTCGGCCCCTTCTATCCATGGGTTCCACATCTATGGATTCAACCAACTGAGGATCAAAAATATTCAGGAAAAAAAAAAGAATGATTGTGCCCGGACTAAACATGTATAGCCTTTTCTTCTAAACAATACAGTATAACAACTATTTACATATAATTTATATTGCATTAGGTGTTATAAGTAATCTAGAGATGAGTTAAAGTGTATGAAAGGATGTGTGTAGGTTTTATGCAAATACTACACCATTTTATATAAAGGACTTGAGTATCTGTGGATTTTGGTATCCTCGGAGGTCCTGGAACCAATCGCCCACGGATACTGAAGGATGACTCTGTAGGAATTTTATTTATTGAAAAGAGTGATGAAAAACTTTTGCCTATAAACACTGCTTCAATGAATGATTACAATCTTAAAAATTTACGTAATAGGTGACAAAAATATCTTAAGCATGTATCGTAGACGAAGGAAATGGAATTCATTAACGACTGTAATCTAGTCAGTCCAATTAGCCAGATTTCTATGTGTCCACAGAGGGTATAATGCACAATCTCCATTAAGAATGATCTAAGTATCTAAGGAATGCTTAGATGAAAATTATACTAGGAAAGGAAGATCTGAGCTCTCAGCATAAGTATCAAGTGTACAATACGATGATCATGTTTAAAAAGAACATATCCGACTTATTGCGGTACTCCTTTTTAGACCCCTTAAGAAATGGCCAGTGGGGATCAAGTGATTATCTTTGAAAACTGCAAGCTGTTTTGGATGATGGTGATGATATTTTACATTTATATTTTAAATACTGTTTTTTCTACCAAAGAACTCCAAGTGTTTTACATAGATCTCTGTGAACTCTTGATTTTCTTAATGAATATATTCCACATCAAGAATTACCTATTATCCTTAATCCTTTCCCTTACTCTTTTTGCATACACCCAAACTCCTTATTTTGGCTGCCTAGTTAGCCAGTGTATGCTCAGGAACCGCACACAATTTTTTAATGAGTTTAAGGAAAGCCTAGAATCAATATTAATCTGTTACAGGAATAAAAATAGACGTATTCCAGACACATTTGAGTTATTCTTGTCATGAATCGCTTGATTCTTGATAATGTAAATTGATCATTTGGAACTGGAACTTCCTTTCACTGGGGCATGGATGCCTTGGGATGGATGCCCCAGAAAACTCATTACCTTTTGTCTCTGTGATCCAATTCACATTTGATTTGACCTTAGGGCGAAATCAAGGAGTTTGGCCTACTTCTTATATAAGCAAGGTCAATGAAGTGAGTAGGTCTTAGCTGAATTCTGGGTCCAGAGTCAATTATTTATTAACTGATCATGTGGAAAATACACAATGCTATAAAATAGCAATGACAGCAATAATAGAGATAGCTAATCTTAGCAATCTTAGAGCTGTGCTGAGCTATTTACCTGCACTAGCTCATCATTTTCTCACAGCAGCCCTAAAAGACATCCCCACTTTTCAGGCGAGGAATCTGAGGCTTGAAGAAAGTTAAATCACCTGTCTAAGGTGTCACTACTAGGAAATGCCATAAAGTTTCAAACCTAAATCTCGAAGAGTTTAGAGCCCAACTACTCAACCACTATACTATATGAACTTGGAATAGGACTGGTTCTAGTTTAGTAAGTGGGGAATCCTTTTAAATAGGAAGAAATGAACCGTCCCTAAATTACAATGGGAATTAAAAGTCTTAGAGCCAGTGATAGGCTAACCTCATGAAAAAGTGACCAATGAATCTTTGTATCTAGCACATGTCCATTGGATCTGCTGTGCCAGGCTGGAATTTCCTCAGTTAGCCCTGCTCTTGGGATTGCCATTTACCAGTCCTTCATCTTCTTCCTTCCTCATCCAACTTCTCTAGCTCAGTGCTGTGTTACAGGCAGGGCATATGATAATACAGTTATGAAGGATGTGAAAATGACCTTGGTTGCCTCCTTTGAATACCCTTTGCTATTTGTCACTTGTGTCATTCATGCTAATCCCTTCATCCCTACCTTTCCCACCATCAACATGGATTGATTACCGGCTGATAATATGCGAAGATATTAACCTGTTACCTCTTTCTGATGAACGTGGTAATGTGCTAACAGGAGCTTTTGGGAGAGGATATTTATTTAATTTACTCAGCTGAGTAATATTTCTGACAAGATTTTAAGGGGAGGAAGGCTGAGGAAGGGAAAGGAAGATTTTTAGGCAGCACGGCTTGTAAACATCCTTGTATCTTGCCAAATGTGATTTGAAGAGGACAGGGCTTGAGCATAAGCACTTCATACATGCTTTCAGTCAAGGCTGTACAGGAGGTGGTAGTGTCTTGATTTTAGTGATGAGAAAACTGAGCAAATCCTCGTGGAAGTGTCCTTTAAAGGATCTCAGAAATAAGACCTGAAAGAAAATTCAGGTTGTTTGTTTTTTTATTTTGCATCGGTACCAGAGTTGGTGAATTGAGGTCTTCAACTTATCTGTTTAACTTTTTATTTAAGACACATTGATTTTGCTTTGGGGTTAGTTCAAGTTCCAGAGTCTTGTGCATTTTCCAAATGTATTTCTAATACACCAGGAGTTCTTGTTCCATTTGAATTACCAATATATGCACAGGTTGAAAGTTTAATCATGTATTCACTGGAAATTTGACCCTCATGAAACTATTTCTAACAGACCTGAAAAAACAAAAGATGTCATATCTTTTTCCTCTTTCCTGACTACGGGCCTGTTTCCTAGTGCCCTCTCACCATAGCATGTAAGAGATGCTAAGAGTGCGTTAAAACCCTTTCTTTTGATAAGATTTTCAGGTGATTTCATAGTTGCTCAGGGTATGAATAATTATTTTCATTTGCCATTGAGAATCTGCTTGTCAGAGTTCAGGACCCTTGTTATCTAGGTTTCTTGTAGCTCTTGGAAGTTACTGTGAGCTCTGAGATATACCAGGGATAGCATATCCTGTTTCACGAAAATGAAAGCTCAGAAGTTTGGGAATTGTCAGAAAGGAATACTGACCTTGAGTCTAGAGTCATTGGTGTGCTGTGCTTTTGGGTCCCTGAAGAGAAAAGAGGAAGTAAAAAAAAATAATTTAAGGGAAAAGAAAAATATGTGTATACATATGTGTGTATATATGAACACATACACACATGTGTCAAACTGTCACCACTTTATTAAATTTACAAATGTGCATTTCTTATAATTATTACTGTGAAAACCCTCTAGGTTGATCCAAATCAGTTTCCTATGGAAAGGAGGGTTTACTTCTTAGGTCTGTTATTATAAGTAGATCACAGCATCTTATAGTTTGTAAAATGCTTGTGCTTCATATTGGTCACATAGCCCAGTGCTTAGCCCGGAAAAAGGTACTGGATTCAGTGTTTGCCACTCCTTGTTGAAGTATTTCATCCTTCTTTTACCCAGTGATGATTTTTCTTCTCCTTTTCCATGCTCCTGGATCTGCCTGTGTTGTGTGTCCCTCTTTCGGGTCCTTGTGTTTCTTCTGGCTTAACATCTGTAACTCCTGTTAGATCTGTTTTATTTGCACAAGTCATATGACAGCAAATATGGAGCAGATTTCTTACTCAAACTATTACTCTAATCTCTTAAAATCTTTCATGTTCTCAGATGTCTCAGATATTATATAATTTAAATTTTCTAAGGTTTCAGAAATAATTATTTATTAATCTTTCATGTTGAAAATACATGCTTTAGGCTGGGCACAGTGGCTCATGCCTGTAATCCCAGCACTTTGGGAGGCCAAGGTGGGCAGATCACTTTAGGTCAGGAGTTCGAGGCCAGCCTGGCCAAAATGGTGAAACACCGTCTCTACTAAAAATACAAAAATTAGCCAGGCGTGGTGGCACATGCCTGTAGTCCCAGCTGCTTGGGAGACTGAGGCAGGAGAATCGCTTGAACCTGGGAGGCAGAGGTTGCAGTGAGCCAAGATCGTGCCCCTGCACTCCAGCCTAGGCGACAAAATGACAGAGACTCCATCTCAAAAAACAAAACAACAACAACAACAAAACAAAACTTTAAAATATTTGCACCCTGCAAAATGGATATATCCAGAAAATGTATGTCTTTTAAATAGATTTGTTTTATTATATAATGACTGGTAGTAGAAACTAATCTCCCTGTTTTATTTATTGCTGTTCTTAAGTAACAGAGTTTGTTTTAAAAATGCTTAACTTTCTCTGCACTGCTCACTAAACATTATTGATGGATCACCAACTTTGGGGTATACTATGTTGATTTTATTTTAAACATTTTAAAATTGTTTCTTACATATGAATATGATAGAAACCCATACTACCTTAGAAAATTATGTAGTTTTAAAATCAATCAATATTAAGTTTATATTGACTCAAAAGTTTTAAAACACTGTTTGTAATTTTTCCTGTCCAGTGTGCTAGCTGCATCTTCAACCTTTTTCTAGTGCATATTGATTTTATATATTCTTGGAAATTAGTCCTAAGCAGTTAATTTGTTATTCAAGGATTTGATTTGGATTGATTTTGTTATGTATTTGAACCCACTGATAGCACTTTCATGTGCAAGATGATAACATGACTGTGCTGATTTCATCTGAGTGTTTATTAAGGCAAATCCAGGAAGATGACTACTGTAATCAGCTTGTTAGGATTTAGTTTGACTGTTTTACTTGTAATAGGTATATTGCAACTACACTTCTTCAATTATCCTCTCGGACTTATTCCTAATTCAGACTCTCCTTCCTTTTTAGTCCAATTTAGAGAGTACTTTAAAATGTGTTTTAAATTCTCAGATGTGTCTTTATTTGAGTACTCTGACCTCAAATGCTGGAAAAGTACTGGCAAAAACCTTATAGGGTTCTAAAAATAATTGTATGTTTGCCTCTTGCAAATATTTGTGGGTCTATTTATTCAACTATATGGTACTGTTATTGTCTAATAAGCAAATCTATAAGCCTTTGGGTAAATGTTAATATTTTTCTTGATGCTTCTCATTGCCCCCATAGTGCAGATAATACTAATTTCATGTATCACATGGTCACCAAGGGACTTGGCTACATATGCTAAAAATTTTCCAAATAGAAGATTATTTTGTATCTCAGGTTGTAAACCCTTGGGTAGAAACCAGGTCTGTTTACAGTAAAAATTCCAGCCAAGTAAAAACCTCAGCTTACCATACATTTCTCTTCCCACATGCTACTTTTCAGAGAAGAGGTAAGAGGAGCACTATCTAGAACGTATTAAAAAACAAATTTTAAAAATCCTGAAGCCTTCCCAAGGATAAAACCAGTTCACACTCCATTTGGTCTCCTCTCAGAGAAAAATATCACTCCAAAATACTCAGTCCAATATCCTGTGCTTTACTCTGGCAGTTTTAACTGTGGTGCCATGACAATGGTGTGTATTTGATTAGTTGTAAGGTAGAAATGAGTAAATAATGGCTTAAAAATCAAAATTCATGAATAATTTGTTTCTTAAAAAATAAGATTGCATGCACTCACAGGCACCTCCCAAGGGATAGCCATTTTCTTGCATTCCAGTTGGCTTTCTTGACTGGGAAGATTACAAATACATGGCAGGAAATTGCACATAATCCACAGACAGTCTTGTCTTTTCACAAGAGTATGTTGCACATGGGAATGTCATCTATCTTGTGAATCACTGCAGAAAAAAATGTTTGAGAGCCTCTGATCTGAGCTATGGTTCTGAAAATCAGAATCTTGACTCTGTGTCACTTAACGCTAATTATTTATAAGTAAATGTAAGATTCACTAGATTCTACTTAGCCAGCACCTGAATTTCATAACAATGGTTCCCAAAGTGTGATGTTTATATAATTGGTGGCACCAGGGATGCTTCTATGTGGTAGACAAGTGAATTTATTTTATAGTTATAGATATTTTAATAAGTGTTGGGAGAAAACATACAACAATCACATCAAATCCATGCTGTGTAGCTATGTTGCTGAGGGTAAGGCTAAGTATTAAGAGTTCATAGATTTTTTTTTTTTAAGAATGAGGTGTAAAAATACAGATTGTGCGTAATGTCAATAAGGGTACACAAGAAAGGTTTGGGAAAGATTGTTTTAAAGTCATTTTCAACAAGGAATGAAATGGATTGTTCTCCTGTTTGTGTTTTTGCTCCCCACTGCCCTGTTTGAGGAATTCTGGCCGAGTTCTCTCTGTATCTGTGTTTGAATGACTCCTTGCATGCTGTTTGTCAACTTCTTCATGGGAATTGCTGTGGGGACATAGAGTTAGATGGAGATGGTGGTTTTCATGAAATATATTCTTGCTTTGAGGATAAGTCATTCTGGTTAAAAATTGCTCACGTTAATACATCATCAGAAAAACATTTGACTCTCATCCTCCTTCAGATTTATAAACTCTCTTGCCATGAGACAGTGAGGTCCATGGCTGAACAGGCCAGCCTAGAAATAATAAAGGATGCTGGGGCACCCACTTCCATCCAGTCTGGGTTCCCTGGGGAGCTCTCACTTCCCGTACTGTCTCCACAGCGAGGCCTCTCATTTCCTCCTCCAGGCTCCTTCTTGATTCCTGACAGTAGATGCCTGTGGCTGTGAAGAGCCATTCCATCATGTGGTATTTTATAGCAGAAATACATGGTGCTTCCCCCCACCCCTTTCTTTGTAAAGAAACAATTTGGAAAAAGTTTGGAAGGGAAAAATCTTTGATAGGATACACATTTATTTTCCCTTAATCTGTTCCCTTTCCTTGTAGAAAAAAAATTAGATTATTCCAAATTAAAACTATGGTTTTTTTGTATTAAATTATATTGTTAAAAGGAATGGCTTTGTTAAATGAGAAAAATATAAGGAGAAAAGAAGTATATTACATACAGGATGAGGAATTTGCAAACATCCACTTTTCTTTCTAGAGCATTGTTCAGGTCATCTCCCCTATGGCTTAAGAAAGGGAATCCTTAAGGTTTGAATAGAAGTACCCTCCTAAATGTAGGAAAAACAACAAAAAAGAGGTGGTATGGTGGGGATAAGATAGAGGGGGAGACATAGAGAGATTTCAACAATTACCACAAGATGGCAGCAGAAGTATAATATTTAACAATTGTGGGCTCCACTAGGAGTTTGAAATGGCTTTTAGTTGAATTTTAAAATATATTGTCAAATATATAACTTTCTTAATATCAAGATTTATAAGTTTGAAAAGTGTATTATCAAGTACATATGGTCTTACATTTTTTCCAGTTAGTAGTGGTTTTGGGGAATATATTTAAAAAGCTAAATTTTCTTCTTGATGTTTGTCTTAAGGAATAGAGAAACAAAGAGTACAGTTTGCATGGAGAGTTCTTTGAACATTGACTGAGGGAAATTCCTAAAACCCCTATGAGGAAACCTCTGGACTTATACTTGGCTGAGAGGAGAAAACAGAGAAATAATGGAAAATTAATAGTAGTAAAAAAAAAAAAGTATGTGTGAGGAGACTAAAGGAATGGCTTCCTATTCACTCCCTTCTACCCCCATAACAAATTAAAAGAAAATTATTATAGGAAAAAATTAGATCAGTTATTAGATGAAACTCATAATAGGTTGCTTGATCTCCTTGATAATTCTGTGATTCTAGAATGTAATTAATTAAATCTTAATGTGGCCTATTGTAATCTGAGATTCCCATTATAAAAATATTTTAATAATCAAGTTAATATGATTATTTATTTACATGTATCTAAATATTTTTAAGAGAATAGCAAAGTGTTTTATGAGATACTCTGAATATAAACTGCCTCTCAAAAATTTTAGGGTAAAGAGTAGTCTGGCTTATACCACACAGGGTTACACTGTGGGTTGGATCTAATGGGCTGTACATTTTTGGATCAATATTCTCTCAGAGAGTGCCATTCAGCCTTCCTGTAAAAGGCTATTTCATTCAGTCTGTGACCCCTTTCGTGTGAAACCTCCCAGGGGCCTGGATGTGAAGCAGTCTTGCTACTGGCATCATTTGTGATTTAACGCTGAGGAGAAATGTACTTATTTTGGTCTGTCCCAGCAATCAAGGGTCAGTGGTAAAAGGAAGTTGTACTCTGGGTCAAAACAAGTCAGTTTTGGATTAATGCTATTTCTTGGCCTCTTTAATTGGTCTTTTTGCTCAGATACTGTGTTAGATCATACTTAGATAAACAGGCAAGAAGGGAACTCGAGAATTTAGAACAGTTCACATTTTCATGCCCCGTTTGACAATAAGATGCTTTTATAAAAAGTGTTTTGAAATTCTGTGATATATTTATTTGAGGTTATCAATATATAGAAATGCTCTCTGGGACAGTAGTCAATATGTTTCCTAGGTTAGGAAAAAAACAATGTTACACCGTCTATGACTGCCAGAGAGAACCAAGGGTAGATTGAATGTTGGGTATGCTTTCTCGTGTCTGCAGGGCCAAAACAACAACAACAACAACAACAAAAACACCTAGCCTCCATTAGACATGGTGAAGCAAGCAATAGACAGTAATATCTTTTATTTTCTCTGATCTTTCTAGTTTGTTATCTAGGCCAAGACAAATTCCCGAAGTATAGCAGCAGGGTTTGAAGCATGTTACATTGAAATCCCCCGGTTACCCAGCCTCACCATCTGACTCCAGGGCATCACGAGAGCTGTCCACACAAAAGGAGACAGGCTGTGGAATCTCTGGGCTTCTTGATATTAGAGCAATTAGAAAAAGAAGAAAAAGTTTCTGTTTTGTGGTACCAAATCCCTATTTGCCATGTTAAAAGTCTGGACATGCTTTTATGATACTTATGAGCATACGCTAAATCTCAGACTTGCTGACTTTAATCTCTTCTTAGCCTATGTCTGCTTCCTTGATTGTTTTAATTGCAAAAACAATGTGTGCTGGTTGTCAGATAATAAAGACATATACATTTTATTTTCTCCTCCCAATATTTCTACTTGTCTTCCAGCAGATACCCAATGTTAAACTCTCTGTATGTTTCCGTAAATCTTTATATGTAGAGAGAGAACTCACCTGCTTATTTGGAGGGTTTTATTTTTTCACCTGAAATAAAATAATTCCATAACACTCCTCAGTAACCTGCTCTTTTTGCTTAATAATAGTACCTAGGCTTCTTTCCAGATCAGTCCATATTGGTCTTTCTAATAGCTATGGAATAGTAATTCCATAGTATTCATGTACCTCAGCTTATTGATACTGATATTTTGGCTTGTTTTTTGCAAGCATTCAATGCTGCAATTGATATTGTACACATTTTCTCATATGTTATTTATGTATTTATTTATTTATAGGATTAATTCCAAACAGTGAGAGTCCTAGGTCAAAAAAACTATTAATATTTGACTTTTTTAGTTTATGTGATTATACATACACTTCCTATATGAGATAAATGATCTATAAACTTTTCTATTAAAAAATGTATACTGGCCGGGCACGGTGACTCATGCCTGTAATACCAGCACTTTGGGAGGCCAAAATGGGCAGATCACCTGAGGCTGGGAGTTCGAGACCAGCTTCACCAACATGGAGGAACCCCGTCTCAACTAAAAATACAAAGTTATCCGGTCGTGGTGGTGCCTGTAATCCCAGCTATTGGAGAGGCTGAGGCAGGAGAAGCGCTTGAACCTGGGAGGTGGAGGTTACAGTGAGCCAAGATTGTGCCATTGCACTCCAGCCTGGGCAACAAGAGAGAAACTCTGTCTCAAAAAACAAAACAAAACAAAACAAAAACAAAAAACTGTGGACTGGTGGCATTAACAAAATTAGTTTTCTACATTAAAGACAGAATTAAAAAAAATCAAATGTACAAACTTAGTGGAAACGTGGAAGGTTCTTTTTTTTATACTTGAGTTACATTCATGAGAATGCTCTTTTCGGAATGATGTTTACATGCCCTTTTACTTTTTAGGTTTATAAAGTCCATATTGTGCACTTGGTTTGATGTTTGTGGGTATGTGCCTGTGTGTGTGTTTAAGCTGAAAAAAAAAATTAATTGCTACAGTGTAATTTTGAAAATAGGAAGATAAGGATAAAACTGTATCTATTGCTCTTAAATAAAATAACCACAAGTCCTTCTCTAAGAATCATAATGATTTGTTTTTCTTTTCATCAAAATAAATTTTTGATATTCTAGCTCCCACTTGGGAAAATAACAAATTCCAAGTCTCTCAGCTACTTTTTTTCAAAAGGCTAGTAGGGAGATTTGGACATATATGGTATTGGAACCACTCAGTGGAGATTTCCTTTTATAGGATGGCAACCTCGGTAGAGATTTCGTTTCATTAATTTTTTCTTGGTCATTGTAGTGATATTGGACTAGATTTACTGAACGATATCTTTGCAAACATTTATTTGGATCAGAATTCAATCATATTAAGGGTATTCAATCGTGTGATTGGAGCCAAAAGGTAAAATCATTTTGGGGGAGGAGGAAGGATAACCTTAGAAATTTCAGCCTACTCTTGTGCAGGAGTAACAGGGTAGGTTGTGATAATTTAAAAAAAATAAAATAAAATGATCCCGGGAGTCACAGACTTGATGTTGAATTCTGGTTCCTCCTTGACATGCTGGCTGTGTGATTCTAGACAAATTACTTTGTCTTTCTGAACTTTAGTTTCCACATCTATTAAATGGGGACAACGATAGTTTGTCCCTATAAGGTTTTGTATACAGCAGAAATTCCATGTGTGTCTGTGGAATATTGAAAGATGATGAGTATGTAAAGTGCTACATAAAAGTGCTATCAAATTTATAACAATGGAAGGTTTGAAAGTTTTAGAGCTTTTGGAAAATTTAGTTTTGGTAGTAAGTTTATAGTGCCTCTTGCTTTGAAAGGATTTTAGAAGATATCTTTGTTCGTCTCCTTTGATAGACAAAACAAAAATGACAAATCAAGCAAATATCAAGAAGTTCAGAAAGACTGATCTTCCAGTGACATGGTAAGCTGGACATTTGTAAATTGGAACAATAGGACAAAAGGAAATGAGATGGTTTAGGTATTATTACCATATTAATAACATAAAGTGTCTTTTTATGATCTGGTCTCGCAGATCACAAAATGTGTTGTCACTCAGGTTAACACCCCAACCAACTCTAGAATGAATTTCTTAGCAGAGCCGCTTTTGAAGGCCCTGAGTTTAAACGAAACACTGTGATGAATTGTCCATAAGGCAGGAACTCTGAGTGGACCAGCTATTTCAGGCTCAGGGAAAGACACTGGAATTGCTGGAAGAGCTGCTCAGAGTGCTAGAATGTCTGAGTGGGCAGGGATCATTGACAGTTGTGCATATTTTTCCAGGCTGGGTGCCTTATTTCACAGAAGCCTTTCTCTCCCTCCTCTCATTGTCTATTCGTTGTTCAGTTCTCAGGAATAATGAGGGCATAACTTTTCATATCTGGTGGAGTTGCAGATGTAGAGATATGGGTTAGGGGCTGTTTGTAGATATTCTAACAATGCAGTTGACCTCAGTTTCAAACTCTGAAGGCTGGAGGGGGAGGTGTGCTTCCACTGAACTTTCTCTGTATGTGCCCATCTCCGCATGTCAATGTTAAGCCTTTGTGTAGCCCCAGTGCCTGTTTGCAGTTTAGAGACTGGTTTTACTGTATTTGAGCTTTTTCATGTGGACTAATACTATTTCAGATTTTATTTCTCCCAAGGCAGTTGGATCTATCAGTCAATCAGCTAATATGTGGGAAGACATATGAACTATTTTGGAGATCCAAAGACACTTTGTGTCCGTACTAACCTGACGTTATCATGCAAAAATACACACAAAACCACAGCCTCTTCAATTATTAAAAACCTCTCAAGGTTGTTCAGAGGATTAAATGAGCTCATGCATGTAATAGATTTAGTTTATTGCCTTATAGAATGTAGTCATTCAATAAATGTTAGCTCTCATTGTTATCATTTATTGATTCTGACTTCATTCACCAAATATATAAGAACTTTTAACCCTGTGACAGGAATGGGCCCATGTGTATTCTTCCCATATTTCTAACTCTATACTTGGATCTAATTTTGCTCATTGAAATAGCTCTGACCCTATTTTCGGAGTAATTTCCTGAATCACAGATGGTACTCTGACATAGGTCATATTTAGGACTTATTTTCCTTTCTTTCTTTTCCATCCATGGTGTTGTCTCAGTTTTCTTTCCACGCATTTCACGCCCCCTCCCCACCACCCCATTACAATATAAACTTATTACTCTAGAAGGAAATATTAGAAACTTTTGTATAGTGATATATTTAGCTGTGCTAGGACCACCTCTGCAGCTATCTACTCTCTGAGCTGAATAAACCAAGGGCTTCTCAAACTCTAGTTTACATATGACTCATCTGGGGAATCTCCTTCAGTGCAGGTTCTGATTCAGTAGGTCTGGGGAAGGGCCTGAGATTTTTTTTTTTTTTTTTTTTTTGAGATGGCGTCTTGTTTTGTCACCCAGGCTGGAGTGCAGTGGTGCGATCTCAGCTCACTGCAACTTCTGCCACCTGGGTTCAAGCGATTCTCCTGCCTCCACCTCTGGAGTAGCTGGGATTACAGGTGCCCACCACCACACCTGGCTAATTTTTGTATTTTTAGTAGAGATGGGGGTTTCACCATCTTGGCCAGGCTGGTCTTGAACTCCTGACTTCGTGATCCACCCACTTCGGCCTCCTAAAGTGCTGGGATTACAGGCATGAGCCACTGCGTCCGGCTGGGCCTGAGATTCTTAATTTCTAGTTATCTCTCAGGTGTTCCTGATGCTGCTGGTCTCCTGAAGACCATTAAATAGCAAGGGATTAATTGATTCTCTCCAGTTCCTTCCTCCTTTCCTTTTACCATCTGAGTTAAGTTTTCTATACAAATAAAGTGCAATCAGACACAATAATGCAAACTAAGGTATTAATGATACATTAACAGGGATTACATTGTAAGATGAACTCATTACCTAGGAAAGCCTACAGGAAACCTTCTGGTATTCTTGTGCCTTCTAGGCCATAAGCACACACAGCTGTAGAATATAAAGGCTAAGAGCATGGACTGTGGAATCAGATGAGCTTGAGTTTCAAGTTTCTGATATCTTAGTCATGTTGCTTAACATCTTTGACCTTCAATTTCCCCCTGTAAATGAGAATAAGAAGGCCCACCTGAAACTAATGTTATGCAAAAGACCTGTTGTAAGCATGCCCTAAACAATAGCCATTGCTTCTGTAGTTTTAATATTAGTGTTTTGGAGACAAAATCAAATTTAAAATGTGATTCAGAAGGAATTTTAGTTGAGATATAATGGGAAAGTAGGAAATACTAATTCAGCATTGTTAAGAGCTTACTTTGTGCAAGGTACTTTATTGGCATGAATTAATTTGCTCTTCTCAACAATCCCATGGTGGTTTCATGGTGCCTCCAGGCAGGAATTGTTCCATGTGCTCTGTACAGAGGAGGAGACTCAGTCCAAACACATCAAGTGACTCATCCCAAGCCTTGCTGGTCCAAGACTGCCTGGCTCTAGGGCTCTGACACTATACTACATGATAATCAAGTGCAGGAACATAGGGGAAAATTGGAGGAAATTGGGCTTTGTGAAGACCTTCAGATCATTCATATGCCCAGTGCTTCTCAAACTGTAGTATGTATAAACATCTCTTGGGTTCCATTTGTTGCAGTGAAGACTCCTAGGCCCATCTCCAAAGATTCTGGCTTAATAGGCTTGGGGAATTTGGGACCAGGAAATTTGCTATAACTCCTTGAGAAGTAGCTTTCTAGGTATATACTGCAAGAAGGGTGACTATATGCATTCATTTCTTAGTTCTGCTGGAACACATCGCCACAAACTGGGTGGCTTCAAGCAACAGAAATTTATTTACTCCCAGCTCTGTAGACTAGAAGTTCGAATTCAAGGTGTCAGCAGAGCCATGCTCTTTCTGAAAACCCTAGGAGAGGAGCTTCCCTTGCCTCTTTCTAGCTTCTGGAGGTTGCTGGCAACCTTAACCATTCCATGACTTGGACTTGCATTCCAATCTTTGCCTTCATTTTCACATGGTTGTCTTTCCTCTGTCAGTATGTGTGTCTAAATTCCCCTCTTGTAAGAATACCAGTCATTCAATTTGGGGCCCACCCTAATCCAATATGATGTCGTCTTGATTACATCTATAAAGATGCTGTGTTCAAATAAGGTCACAGTTGTACCATACACCTGTATTTATTTTCCTTCAAGCCCAAGATATGGAGCTGTGACTTCTGAAGTCTGCTGAGCCCATGGAAAAAAAGATTTTGGATGAGATGAAGAGAGTAAAGGACACATTTAGGTATTTATGATACAAGGTTTTGTGGAGGCTTTTTCACCTGCCATTTCCATCTGCCCTCCCTCCTTCTCCCATTTTCTTATTTTTCAAAGGATATGGTGTTGATTGATTGTCCTTTGGTTCAGATGAAAGTATTAGTCTCTGGTGGCTCCATGAAATGTCACACATCTCTGATGGTTTGTGGTTCTCTTGTTTTCATGGTATGAGTTTTATAAGGATTTATAGGGAAACAAAATTAGGCTTAAAATGTGAGACAACTTCTGTAGACTGTAGTTTTCTTACCTGTAATTTTAGAAGGAAAAAAAAAAACCTTCTATGCTATAATTTCAATGCCTTAATTCCCTATAATTTTGGTAACTTGTTTCTTTAGGGTCACAAAGAACAAATGGAATAAACCACAAATAGATATATTAGGATAAAGATAGATTTTCTTTGGTGTATTTATCTAACTAATTTAGAAAAGCTTTAAATGCCAATTAAATTATACATTTTAAAACACGGTTATATTTAGGGATAAACTATTTTTAAGTTAACATTATTTTCTGCATTTAAAAGTAGAATTTAAATAGTTCTCCCACCTCCACCTCAATCTAAGGTGCACACACATACTTTTAGCTTTACTAGAGGGTTTTTGTTAATGTAATCTATAACAGAAATTGAGGATTTCTGTTATGGTATTTCTATTTTACTATTATACCACTGAAAATTTAAGCTTTCTCTTAAGAATATAAGAAAAATTTAAGAGACAGCATGAGCTAGTTGAATAGTCTTATTAGTGAATTAGTTTTATATAAAATAAATTATACAATGGACATTCCAGTTATCATCTGAAAATATAATTTAGAAATTTATGATAATATATTTCTTTCTGGGTCTATTTAATTCTGAAACATTCTCATACAAGGTGGTTCAAAGAATCCAGATTTCTGGGAATGGTTTTGGACTTCTTGAAGATATAAAATATTTGACAATGCATTGTTCAATATGGAATCGTACTTTTGGAAAGAAAATCTGCCAGAACATTCATGCTACCCAGAGAGAAGTATCATTCTCCATTCTCTTCAAAATTGTATCTTCTTTGCTTTGATTCTCATCCACCTGCCATCAGAGATTTTGGAAAGTTTCTCTTCTCTTTATTGTAAAAGATCTCAGGTATAATTCAAATGGTTATTTCATTTTATAGAAACTTTACTGGAAATGTCCAAGTGCCTTCAGCAGTGGGAGGAGGGGTCAGGAGAGGGTGGCTCCATTGGGAAGCATGATTGGCCCCTGATTTGTGGGAATTTTCCAGGGCCATTGTTTGTGCGAAGTTGTGTTAAGAATGTAGGTTGAAAGGTAGATGTGGAATTCCATGGAGCACGTGCAGAAAAGCGAATTCTACTACCCAGCATAAATCATTCGCTCTACATTAAGCATCTTTGCCAATTATTTGGGTGAGGCCATTAATGGCATCTCACTCAGATTTGCACAGGGCAAGATGCTGTGAGGATTGCTTATTATGTTGGAAAACAGAATCAAGATCCCAAAAGATTATGATGGGCAAGAGTAGTGATTTATAACACTATTTCAGACAGTGCTTTCCTTTTCATACCAAATATTTCCTAATGCTCCCTCACTGTGCTGAAATTAAATTCATCAATAATATAACCCATCTGCACACATAATTGTGTGTATCTATGCACATATATATGTAGTATCCTAACTATAATATAAACAAAAGATAGGGGAACATGTATAATGAAATAATACTTGCTTTAGTAAGTGCTTGAACTGAAAGGGCTACACAGTAAGTTGAACTGAAGATGTGAAGTGTTTGTTCCTAATCCTGAAATCATTTGATGTAACAACTGAAAACAAATACTAGTACTGATGTGTTTTACAGGTTACTCTGGTGCCACCGGTGGTGTTTGTATCAAGTGACTCAGTTTTCCAAAGTGATGAACAGCTCTCTGTAAAGTTTTTAACAAAATAAAGTACTCTCTTTCCTTAATTTACATTTTTGTTGAATTTACAGCAAACTTAATTTATAGCCATGCAAAAATAAATACTTGGTTTACATGTAAGACAGACTTTGATTCTAGGCTTAGATAATATGTACAGATTTTTCTCCTGCCTGAATGGCTGGTGAGAGATTTGAAGGCACAGGGGTTGAAGGGTAATTATTCAAATTGTGGGATTCTCCAGTGGATCCTAGCACATCATAACTAAAAAGCACCAATAAATTTCCTAAGTTACCACAAGGGGGCAGTAACGCCCCCACTGAGAATCACTGAGCAAATGGTGTTTCTTAGCCTTGCAACTATGGATATTTTGAATTTTGGATCAGAGAATTATTTGTTGTGTGTGTGTGGGTGGGGAGGGGGCGGTGTTGAGGGGAGAGAGTGCTGTCCTGTGTATTTTAGAATGTTTAGCAGCATCTTGGACTCTACCCACCAGCAACACCAGTAATACTCTACCCACCAGTAACAGCCCTCCTGACCACCAGTTAGGGCAACCAGAATGTCTCCAGACACCACCTCTTGTCCCATGGTGGGTAAATTCACCCGCAACTGAAATCACCAAACAAAATTAAAAAAAAAATGTTTAACGAAGAATTAATGGAAAAATTTTCCCTAGAAACCTTGAAACTTCATAATTAGAAGTAACCTCATAGAAGCATTTTTGAAAAGATTTAGGATTTGTCTATAAGTAATTTATGAATCAGCCAGGAGAAATGGGTGCCACAAGTTATTTAATGATTGATTTATATACATAAACATATCAACATTTAAGTGCCTGAATTTATTTTATTTGGTTTGACTCTTGTTTTAGTCAATAAATGATTTGTAGCCACTTAATCAAAAATATAGAATCACTAATGGAAAATGTGCCATTCTTGCCTGACTCTGGGTTCAGTTGTGGTTACTTTAACAGGGACAGTTATTTGTATATTTGAGGAAAGGTAGTTCATGGCTATCAGTCTATTCTCATGCTGCTGATAAAGACGTATTGGAGATTGGGTAACTTATAAGAAAAAGAGGTTTAACGGACTCACAGTTCCATGTGGCTGGGGAAGCCTCACAATTGTGGTGGAAGTTGAAAGGCATGTCTTCCATGGTGGCAGGCAAGAAGAGAATTTGTGCAGGGGAACTCCCCTTTATGAAACCATCAGATCTTATGAGACTTATTCACTGTCACAAGAACAGCACAGGAGAGACACACCCCCATGATTCAATTGCCTCCCGTGACATGTGTGAATTGTGGGAGCTACAATTCAAGATGAGATTGGGGTAGGAACTAGCCAAACCATATTGCATGGGTTCTGCATGGTTTCAAAAAGTAGAAGGAAGACATGATTGCAAGTGAAAGAGTGGTGTTTCCAGCTCAGGGTAAGGAGGAGCTTTCTAGCAAAGTTTCCTGGTGGTTCTGGACTGAACTGCTTTGGGAGGAACAATAAGTAGTGAATATTCAAGGAGAGGGCTGTTGACAGCTGGCCTTGAGAAAGTAAAATCTTAACGTCTTAAGGTTGGAGATAATTCTAACAGTGATATGTGTTTTTATCCATTCAGTACTTCTATCCCCTCTACAAGCATCATATTAAGTAGTCATTACCTCTGTAATTAAAGAGTTCCATACCAGTCTACCTCCCTTCCAAGACCATCCATTCCAACCACCCATGGGCATACAATCAGTGAGTGGCTGAGAAGGTACCACCAATATTCAGAATTAAGGCATGCATTTTAAAACATATTTAAAAGATGATTCACTCATTTATTCATTCATTCAGCAACTATTTATTGAGTGCTTACTTTGTGCCAGTCATCATTCTAGGTGCTAAGGGCACAATAGTGCAAGTCATTGGAGCCTGGTCTAGTAATAAAGACAAACAAATGAGAGAACAAATAAAAAGACAAAAAATTCAAATTGTGATGAATTATAACAAGGCAGTAAATAAAGGTGCAATGGCAGAAAATAAAAGGGAGAGGGAAGAGTCTATTTAAATGGTGTGGTTGGAGATAAACTCTTTTCTCAGGTGGCATTTAAACTGAGACCTAAAAGATGAGAAATAGATTGTTCTAACAGTGGGAAATCACTTTAGACAGAAGGAAGAACATGTGGAAAGGATGTGCATGGGCAAAGACATCGGCATGTTTGAGGCCCAGAAAAAAATTCCTGTAGCTGGAATACTGCAGTGGGTGACAGGAACGGTGGCACGCAGTGAGTTTCCTAAAGTATAGAAGGTCCTGCTCATCCGGAGGTAGTAAAGCTTAGAGGTTAAGAACATGGACCAAGGAACAAGAGAAACTGCATTCAAATTATATTACTTTTTACACTTATTTTTTAATCTGCAAAATGGTTTATGAAAAATATATGCCCCGTAGAGTAATTGTGAGAATTAAATGAGATTATATGGAAAGTGCTTAGAACAATGCTTGCAGTTATGGATGTTGGGTGTTATCACTGCTGCTGCTACTATTACTACCACCACTAGCCTTGCAGACTATGTTAAAAAGAAGGCAAAGCCATTGAAGGGCTTTTCAGTTTCGACCATTTAGTAACACTTATTTTTTTGAGATGGAGTCTCACTCTGTTGCCCAGGCTGGAGTGCAGTGGTGCGATCTCGGCTCACCACAACCTTCGCCTCTTGGATACAAGTGATTCCCCTGCATCAGCCTCCTGAGTAGCTGTGACTACAGGTGCATGCCACCACACCTGGCTAAGTTTTTGTATTTTTAGTAGAGATGGGGTTTCACCATGTTAGCCAGGATGGTCTCTATCTCCTGACCTTATGATCTGCCCACCTAAGCCTCCCAAAGTGCTGGGATTACAGGTGTGAGCCACTGCGCCCGGCCCTGCAACACTTTTAAAAAAGAATCTATAATATAAGCCTAATGAGAAAACAGGTATAGTTACTTATCTTAAGGTTTTGAACATAACATCTACAACAAAACAAGTTAAGTTATAAAGGATAACCTTTTCTTTTGTTGGAATACTCCCTTTACATGATTTGAGTCATTTGGCAATAATGTAGTGAGGCTATTCAACAACTGAGCACTATTTGTTTTAAATCATCTTAATCGATGGCTGTAAAACATCTTCTGGGTTAAAAAAATATATAAACAGCCATAATAATATGCAGGAAAGAATACTGGGATAATAATAAATCCCAAGTTTTGGAGCACAAGTGTCTGGATCCTTTGGAAATAAAGAGGAAATTTTTGACATTTTTGAGGACAATGGAAGAATGAAAAATATTTATTTTGAATGTGAACATGGTGAATATATGTTAATTGGATTTCTCTATTGCTGTATCTGTATGTATGTTGCATCTTCTCTTCCTATTGCTTTTGGCTCTCTTTTTAAATCTGCCATGTTGCTTCCTGATAGAAGTGCACCAGGGCTTTAGGCTCACTGATTCCCGTTGACAGAACAAGTGTTGTTGCCTTATAGGAGCTACTTCCTGCATGCAGGCATTCTCTTTTTTTTTTTTTTTTTTTTTTTGAGATGCTCCAAAGGGCACTATCGGTTTCTCATCGCATCAGCCAACGTAAGATGGCTTTATCTTTATTTTTATGAATCAGAGTTGTCTTTGATGGCTTGGTAGTGAGGCCAATTGTTCCTTAAAACACTAATGATAATAATAAAATCCAAGAGGTAAGTAATAGGGCTTTTGCAGGGAAAAATTATCTTGAAAACATTATTTTTTTCACACCTTAGATCTTCTTGGCACTCCTTATCTGTGATGAAGCTGCACGTGCAGGTATCACAGGTCACTTTGGTCTTACTGCACAAATTACTGAAGGCAGTGGACACTATAGAGACCCTAATTTGATCATTATACACATATATATGTATCAAAGTGTCAAATTGTACCCTATAAATATGTACAATTACATGTTTGTTTTACATATTTACATATTTATGTGTCAATTAAATTTTTTAAAGAAATTTTAGACAGATGAAGGGCTGAGAAAGCTGGTCTGTGACCTCACACTTACTTGCTTGATTCTGCAATTCAGACTGTGTCATCTGACTTAGATGTGGTTCTGGCTAAAAATAAACAAAGACTTGGTTGAAATATTTGGCTTCTGTGCTTCCTGTTTTTCAAGCAATAAGGCAAAGTTGATGTTTTTACTTCTTAGAGCAGAAGTGTCTTTGATTACTATATGATAGAAACTCTCAATCATTTCCCATCATGTATGTTTAATACATTGCAAACCATTACTAAGAAATTCAGCAAAAAACCACACCCATATTTCTAAGGAATGGCCTTCTGGCTGAATAAAATCTCTTTTTAAATGAGAAAATACTTTGATTGCAACCCTTACTGAAAAAGTTTCTAAGTCCAATAATGCCTTTACTGAATTGTGAAAGAATGTCCAGACGCAGTTAAATTTTTCTCCCAGGCTCTTGAACGAATTCCAAGTTACAATTACTAAACATTATTGCCCACTATATCTCCAACAACTATTTATTTAAAACCTGCTATGTTCAAGATATTTTCTGTTTTCTGAGACTGTTGTATATCAAACATGTTATTTTCTTGTTACACTATTTTTTCCAATTATAGGTTTGGAAAAGAGCATCCCCATTAACTTTGAAGGCAAGTAGGAATTCTTAGACCTCAATCTTAGTTCTATTTTACATCATTGTAGCTCAGTCAATATTTAAATCAGTATCTACAACAGTTCAGGCACATTGTGTTAAGTTGCATAGAAACAGATGCAGTCAGTTACATGCAATGTTTAGAAGCTCATAGAAATGCATAGAGGAGGCTGGGCTTGGTAGCTCATGCCTCTGTAATCCCAGCACTTTGGGAGGCCAAGGCAGGCGAATCATCTGAGGTCAGGAGTTTGAGACAAGCCTGGCCAACATGGTGAAACTCCATCTCTACTAAAAATACAAAAATTAGCTGGGCAAGATGGTGGGCATCTATAATCCCAGCTATTCTGGAGGCTCAGGCAGGAGAATCGCTTGAACCTGGAAGGTGGAGGTTGCAGTAAGCCGAGATGGCGCCATTGCACTTCAGCCTGGGTGACAAGAGTGAGACTCTGTCTCGAAAAAAAGAAAAAAAAGAGATAGAGGAAGCCCTCTGAAGGGTATTCTCACAGCTGTGTTAAGCACTATGATTGAAGCATGCTTGATGGAGGAGGCAAAGGGACTAGAAGATCATTAGCAATGAGGGAAAGTCAGGAAAGTTTCTTGGAGGAGGTGATCATCTGAGTGATACATTCTGCATATGTGTTTGCAGGACATCAACCTTCTAGAAAGCAGTTTCAGTTGCTTTTATTTCAATTTAGCAATCACTTAATAAACACATTTTACTGATTGCATTGCATTTGGCAGGGAACAGGGATACAGGTTTAGAGATAATTGACCCTGGGTCCCTCCTCTTTCATTTTTCAGTCAAGCATTAAAACATCAAGTTGCACTCTATTAATTACTCTGCCAGCTCTGTGTTTTACCTGAAAGTTTTAAAGCTTATGTTCTTTGTTCCTCTTCACCAGTGGCCCTCTGTTCCTTTTTATGTAATTAAATCTTTGTTATTAGGATTGAATAAAATTATTATTTTTTTGGCAGAAATGCAGTTCATCTTTCAGGCTAGAATGGTTAACTAAAGCATCATTTCAGGCTTCTGTAATAAATGGAAAATGCTATTTTCCTTTTCTACTTCTTCTGAATATTGTTTATTTCCTAAAGAAGGACAAAGACTAATAGGCAATACTTTTGAGAAGTATTTAAACATTTCCTCTATATAAGGCATTACAGTTTATAATGCAGTTTTATATTATTTCATTTCATTAATTCTAACCATAACCCAGTGAAGAAGGTATTATTATCCTTTTTTTTTTTTTTTTTTTTTTTGGAATCTTGCTCTGTTGCCAGGCTGGAGTGCAGTGGCGCGATCTCGGCTCACTGGAACCTCCGCCTCCCAGGGTCAAGCGATTCTCCTGCCTCAGCCTCCTGAGTAGCTGGGACTACAAGTGTTTGCCACCACACCCAGCTAATTTTTGTATTTTTAGTAGAGATGAGATTTTACCATGTTGGCCAGTAGGGTCTCAATCTCCTGACCTCATGATCTGCCCCCTTTGGGCTCCCAAAGTGCTGGGATTACATGTGTGAGCCACCGTGCCTGGCCTATTATCCCCATTTTTAAGACCAAAAAAACTGAGGCTCAGATTAATCCAGTGACTTTCTCAAGATGCTATAGCATCTTGAGTTACATGAGAGTTCACTCTTCATGTAACTTCCCCAGTCCCCAGCCAATCCTGACTAAATTATTCTTTCTACTGTTTAGGATACTGCTTAAGTACATCTCCTCTAAAAAGCCTTCCGTGATCCCCCAGCACTTCCTGGGAATCCCTCTTATGTGCTCCTGTAGCACCCTCTATTTATCCATCATCCAAAGTAGCACTTGGAATCAATATTGTATTTTTACAATATCTTATTTTGTAAAATTTTTTTACAAATTTTCCGTTTACAAGCCTGTCTTCTCAATTCCACTTGCAAACAACTTGAGAAGTATCATATCTTCATTCTCACTGACTCCCCTTTTAGTGTACCTGCCACAGAGAAGATTTTCAAAAATCATTTATTGAATGAGAAAGCTAAATAATTAAAACCTTGTTTGAATGAAAATAAGATAATGTATGTGAAACTGCTTTGTAACACTTATGTGTATGAGATTTCTTAGTCAAATCACTAGGTACAAAATGTTATATTAGAATATAGTTTCAAACATTCAAAGAGTTTACCTTCTAGTCCAATAGACACTTTACTGATATGACCCAGTTATAAAACAGTTGCACTGACTTCAAATTTTTTCCTGGGGCTCTATTAATCTGTGATCTCCTACAGTCTTTACATTGGGATAGGTGTCATTTTAAATCATCATTTTTATATCTTCAGGTAAAACAAAAGAGTTGCAAAAGCCCCAATTGCTTATTTTAATATTAATTTTTATTTATTTATTTAATTTTTTTGATATGGGGTCTTGCTTTGTTGTCCAAGCTGTAGTGCAGTGGCACCATCATGGCTCACTGCAGCCTTGACCCCTGGGCTCAAGTGATCTTCCCACCTCAGCCTTCTGAGTAGGTGGGACCACAGGTGCGTGGGACCAGAGGTGCATGCCACCACATTAAGCTAATTATTGTTATTATTATTTTTAGGTAGAGACAGTTTCACCATGTTGCCCAGGCTGGTCTTGAACTCCTGAGCTCAAGCAATCTACCCATCTTGGCCTCCTATAGGGTTGGGATTACAGGCATGAGCCCCCGAGCCAGTGTTTGGAAAATTTTACATATATTAATTAATTTAATCTTCCATAACTATTCTAGGAGATACCTTTTCCAAATGAAGAACTTATCTTTATTTCCCCTTTATTGCTGAAGGGTAATTTTGCTGGATGTAGAATTCTAGGTCGGCTTTTTTCCTTTCACATTAAAAGTGTCATTTTCTTCTGGCTTGCATTGGTTCTTGACACAATGTCTAGGTAATTTTTATATTTTAGATTTGTTCTTCTGTATGCAATATGTCTTCTTTTTCCCTGTCTGTTCTTAAGATTGTCTCTAGTCATGGATTAGTCAAAATGGTTTCTGTGGCCTTGGAGAGGTTAAATAATTTAGTGGAGTCAGGATTAAAATTCAGCTAATATTTCTCTACAGGCCCTGCTCTTAACCAGTTGAACATGCTGCCTCTTTTACGGTAGATAAAATCAGTTTTTTTGATAAGGACGCTGAAGCAGAAAGAGGTGAATTTAGGTCTCCTGATTCTCAAGGTCAGCATTCTTATTTCCATTAATCACTCAGGACAGAAACATACCTAACTTTTTCTACAAACTTTTCTGAATATGTTTTTTAAAAGTTCAGGGCAATTACTTCCAACCCAGTATCCCTTTGATCTCTAGATAGTAGGGCTCAAAAAAGAAGTGTCAATATTTAAAAATTAGAAATCACACATTGACTCGATACGAGTACAGTGGGCTACAGAAGTATTTGACTCAGGCTGCTCATCTAGCTTTCCCTTTCACATCAGAAACTCTGATTGGTAATTATGCATTTATTTGATTACTTAAATAGGGAAACAAGAAAATTGTTACTTAGGAAATACATTTTATAGGACAAGACACTTTTAAATAATGGGATTTATAAGTAAACGTTACAAAAGGGATCTTTGCTGGTGAAAAGACTGGGAATTAGCGACCTGCTAATCCCTTTGATCTCTAGATAGTAGGGCTCAAAAAAGAAGTGTCAATATTTAAAAATTAGAAATCACACATTGACTCGATACGAGTACAGTGGGCTACAGAAGTATTTGACTCAGGCTGCTCATCTAGCTTTCCCTTTCACATCAGAAACTCTGATTGGTAATTATGCATTTATTTGATTACTTAAATAGGGAAACAAGAAAATTGTTACTTAGGAAATACATTTTATAGGACAAGACACTTTTAAATAATGGGATTTATAAGTAAATGTTACAAAAGGGATCTTTGCTGGTGAAAAGACTGGGAATTAGCGACCTGCAGTCTTACCCTTTCTGTCATTACGAACTCTATAGCTGGAAGGTTATGTAATTCTCAAATTTGTTTCATTACTGCCCACTTACAGCTACTATTATACCTCTAAACGGTCTGCTTTTTAGTGGAAGAAGAACACAATGCTATGGAAGATTTGGAAAAGGATAAAATATAATATTGTAGTATGAGCTTGTAATCATGATTTTATATAATAAAGATGGACTAACAGTAATCAAAACAATGTGGTACTGGCATAAAGACAGACATATAGTCTGATAGAATAGATTAGGGAGGCCGGAAATAAATACGACGTATGATCAGATGACTTTTGACAAGGCTACCAAGACCATTCAATGGGGAAGGGACAATCTTTTCAAACAAATGGTGGTAGGAAAATTGGATATCCACATGCCAAACAAGGAAGCTGGGTCCTTACCTAACACCATATACAAAAATTAACTCAAAATGGATCAAAGGCCTAAATGTAAGGCCTAAAACCATAAGGCTCTTAGAATAAAACATATGGGGAAAGCTTCAAAACACTGGATTTAGTAATGGTTTCTTGAGGATGACACAAAATAGGCAACAAAAGAAAAAAAATAGACAAATTGGACTTCATGAAAATAAAAAAAAAATGTGTCTCAAAAGACAATATCAACAAAGTAAAAAAACCCCACAGAATGGGAGAAAATATTTGCAAATCGTATATATGAAAAGGAATTAATATCCAGAATATGTAGAGAACTCCTGAAACTAAGCAACAAAACAAAACAAAACAAAAACTCTATTTAAAAATGGGCAAAGGAAATGAATAGAAATTTTTTAAAGAAGATATATAAATGACCAATAAGCACATAAAAAATGCTAAACATCACTAATCATTAGGGAAATACAAATCAAAACTATGAGATGCTACTTCACACCCATTAAAATGGCTACTATAAAGAAAAAAACCCAGAAAATAGCAAGTTTTGGCAAGGATATGGAAAAATTGGAAGTCTTGTGTGTTGTTGCTGGGAATGTAAAATGGAATAGCCACTAAGAAAAATAGTATGATGGTTTCTCAAAAAATTAAAAATAGAATTACCATATGAGCTAACTATTCTACTATTACATGCTAGGCTAATTATTTTTATTTTTTATTTTTTGATGGAGACAGGGTTTTGCCATGTTGCCGAGGCTAATCTTGAACTCCTGAGTTTAAGCAGTCCACTTGCCTCAGTGGATTGAGATTACAGGCATGTTGAGATTACAGGCATGTTGAGATTACAGGCGTGAGCCACTGAGCCTGGTCAATTTTATTCTTTGGGATATATTCCCCAAAGAATTGAAAACAGAGTCTCTAAGAGACATGTACTATAAACATGTCAACACGTCTCCATTTAACAACATTTTTTAGCATCATACTATTTGCCAGGCACTGTTCCAGATGCTTAGGCTGCATCAAATGAACAAAATAGACAAGAATCCCTGCCTTCACAGCTTACATTCTGGAGGGATGTGTCTGTTATAATGTCTGTATTTTAAATAATGCTTTAAAAATATGAAAATATACTAAAACTTTATTAATAGCCCTCAACACTTCAGAGCTCATATTGTATTCTCAAAATAGCTCAAAGGTGTCTCTTGGCAATATGAACAGTTTTCTCATAGATTCTGTAAATTTAGAAGGCACCAAAATTATGCCTCAGAAATTAACCCCAATCTCAGTCCACTTTAGTCAGCAGGATTTTCACCAGCTTCCCCCATAAAAGCAGTCTTCTCACATGATTGTACTTCAGGGCTCTGGAGGTAAAAAAGAAATGGAGTAGGGAAAGTTTCATAAATGAGTCAAAATTGATTTATCCATTGAATTTAGCTGATCAAATGTTCTTCAATATTAAATGTTATTAAGATGCATTCTAGAGGAGATATGTTAGTAAGACCATCTTTGGAATTTGGAGTCCATACTTGTAGTTTAATAAAGCATTTGTGTCTCAAAACTGTGCCTGTTGAAATTCGTACCTATGTAGGGGTGTGTGTCTGTGTGTGTGTCTGTGTGTATGTTTATGTAAGTTAAAACAGTGAAGATCCCCATAAAAATGTGCATTTTATTGTGGAGAGTTTAATCTGTTGACTCGAGACCAGAGTTATCAAATATGGTACAGTCTTTAATCAGATTAGTTTGCAGGTTCCTGGAACAGTAGATTAATTTTGATATAGAAGGAAGAAAATCAAGTCCAAAGCAATTTCATGAGAACAGCATCACTGCAGGGTTAGACAGAGCTCCTAAAGGAATCTCATACGGCCAAAGAATCCCAGGGAGTAAGGTCCTAATGACAAACCATACGTCCGTAACAATTTTACCAAAGAATAGCCCACCCTCTTGCTTCCCATAGCATTTCTCAGCAAATCTAACTTTTGCTAGAACTTGCTACCAAATCTAGGAAACTTTCCTATTTGATTATTCAGTGTGTCTCTCCATCACAATTATATCATCAGTTAATAATTCTGACCCATTTTTCTAAAAGACAGCACAAATTCTTTCTAGCTAGTCATATTGGAAATCTTTCTTCCTCAACAGATTTGGCAGACTGTGTGGAGCAGATAAAAGGTAGAATTTTTTTCCTCCTAATCTAATTGCCTACAGATCTTCCATCAACTAAAAATAAAAAGCCTGGTTCTTTTTTTTTGTTTTGCTTTGTTTTTGAGGTGAAGTCTCGCTCTTGTCACCCGGGCTGGAGTGCAATGGTGCAATCTTGGTTCACTGCAACCTCTGCCTCCCGGATTCAAGTGATTCTCCTGCCTCGGCCTCCTGAGTAGCTGGTATTACAGGCGCCTGCCACCACACCTGGCTAATTTTTGTATTTTTAGTAGAGATGGGGTTTCACCATGTTGGCCAGGCTGGTCTCGAACTCCTGACCTCAGGCAATCCACCTGCCTCGGCCTCCCAAAGTGCTGGGATTACAGGTGTGAGCCACTGCGCCTGACCAAGCCTGGTTCTTATAATGAGTATGAATCTTATTCGACAAACTCAAATGTGCAAGCAACACATCTCTTTATTTTTATAAAATCAATTAATATCTGACCTTGAGCTCCTGTTGGGGCATTCAATTCTAGTCATTACTGGAGTTCTGTCCTCCTTGAAGTTGTGCAGAAGTCCTAGGATCATGACCCATCACCAGAACATTGGAGCAGTTCCTCCAGTTGTCAGTAATCAGACTGTGTTGATCATCACTGAGCTACCCATTGCCTCAATTGCATGGGGGCCTCAGGTCTGTTGGATCAGCTGTTTCTAAGCCACTCTTATAGCATAGGAGTGTTTGGTGAGGCTGGAGCCCCCTGTGTCTGGGTTCGGAACACTTCATTTCTTGACATCTCCTCTTCAGGGCACTGTTGCTCAGCCTTGTTCAGATCCATTTCACCTTTGTGGCATGCTGATTTCTCTTTCCTTCCAGGTCTGGAAAGCCTGTGTCTTTTATTTTGTTGCCTCTCCAAGTCCTCCCCTCTCTCTCCACTTCCTCTTGGACACCTAGAGCAGTGGGCTTTTCCCAAAGATGGGAAGGGAGTGCCTGGCAGACAACCTGTACTCTCAGCTCTTTAATGTAAACTTAGCCCAAGTGAGCTGCTTGAGATGAAAGAAGTGAACACAATATAGGAAGAACAAACACACCTTGATATATGAATTATTATTATTTTTCCCCAAAAGTAAATCAATTAGAAAAAAAAGATCCTTGTCCACTTTTACTCTGAATAACAAATATAGAAGTGTATATTAATTGACTCAAAATAGAACATAGGATTTAACATAGATGCTAAAATTCAGATAAATTAAGACTTAAAAGCTCTGTACAAAAAATTAGCTGGGCATGGTGGTGGGTACCTATAATCCCAGCTACCTGGGAGGCTGAGGCAGGAGAATCGCTTGAACCCGGGAGGTGGAGGTTGTAGTAAGCCAAGATCGCACTACTGCACTCCAGCCTGGGCGACAATAGCGAAGCTCCGTCTCAAAAACAAAATAAAACAAAACAAAAAACATCTGTATCCACAGCATGCAATCAGATAGCTAGTGAGGCAGCCTGACTAAGTAGAAAGGCCATTTGACAGAAGAGAAAGTATCTGGATTCTAATATGGGTGCTCTCATGGAGCTATGTGTTACCCTTAGAGTCAAGGAAGAGTACAAATTCTCGTCCTTAGCTTCAACCATGTCAAGCTAGGGGGCAAAATTATATAATCTCTAATGCCCTAATAGTTCAAACACTTTATGATTTTAACTGCCCTTCTGCCACTATGAAACACTGTTTACTAAATAAAGAGCACTTGTCCAAATTTGCCGTGTGAAAAATTCAGCCTGAACACTGTCTTTTATATGTGCTACACAACCCTTATGTAAGAGCATTGGGAAAGTCATGGCCCTTTTCACAGTGAACTGTCCAGTGAGATTTATCTATAAAGCATTGAGAAGTTTGGTACAATAACTGTCAAATGACAGGCTTATAGAAACAGAGATGAAACCCAGAAAACTAGAAGAAATCGTGACCTGTGCACCTATATTATCCTGCACTGATTTTTCTCTTTTTACCAGGTAGATTCACAGAGATGGAGTCTAGTATATTAAATCATGAGGATTTGTTTAAATTAATCACTTAAAGCACACAAAAAGCAGATTAGAAGTAAAAATAAGTAATGCATAACCTAGGCATTTTCTCTAGGTTCTCAAAATTCACTGCTTTTCACAGTTCAATTCCATTTGAATTTAAGCCAGTTTTCCTCTAGGTCTTACCAAACTATCTTTAGAATTTAGATAACCCTGGTTATGCTCTGAGGAAAATAAACAAAAAGAAAGCCACATAACACAAAAACAATGTTCACTTTAAAATTTAGCCAAGAACATTCAGAACTGGCAGAGATTCTGATATTCCAAAGATTTCCAGGCAAATATTGCAAGCTTTAAGCATTCTATTTTGAATAGTGAAACATTTATACCATTCTAATTGACACTGTAATTTTCAACATATCAGAATAATAGATTGCATTCAAAATTTAGCATCTCTGTAGCTCCAAAACAACCTCCATATTAGAACTCCAGATGTTCAAGCAGTCATCACTGCTTGATTGTGCCAGGTAAGACTTGGTGTTAATTTGCACATAAAAAGAAGGCTTCTAAATATAAATTGGGATCTTCCTCAGTATTGGTCAGAATTAAGTACTTACAATAATTTCTGTTTTTTCCATGAGTTCTTAACTATATGAGTAATCACTACGGTTTTTTTACTGAGGCCCAAATCATAGCCAATGATGTAGGTAGGGTTAATTATATTGAAGGACAATGTAGACAGAACAGATTTTTCTTTCTTCTCCCTGGTCTGTATCACAGGAAGGATCTGTACCTTCCTCATATGAACATAATGATAGTAGTCATGTTCATTAAGCTTGTACTAAGTTCTATGTACTTGACCTAGATATTATTTCATTTGATGTTTATAATAACCTATGGCATAGATACTTTTTAGATGAAGAAATTTAGATGAAGAAATTGATTAATCAAATAATTTGAGAAGAAAATCTACGTAACTGTATTAGTTTGTTCTCACACTGCTATTGCTATAAAGAAATACCTGAGACTGGGTAATTTATAAAGAAAAGAGATTTAATTACCTCAGGCTGTACAGGAAGCATGGCTGTGGAGGCCTCAGGAAACTTACAGTTATGGCAGAAGGTGAAGGGGAAGCAGGCACTTCTTACATAGCCAGAGCAGGAGGAAGAGAGGGAAACGGGTAGGTACGACACACTTTTAAGCAACCAGATCTTGGGATAACTCATTCACTATCACCAGAGCAGCACCAAAGGGGATATCCATCCCCATGATCCAGTCACCTCCCACCAGGCCCCACCTCCAACATTGGAGGTTACCATTTGACATGAGATTTGGGCAGGGGACACAGACCCAAACCATATCAGTAACCATAAATCCTGAGCTCCTGTGTGCCATACCATGGCTCACTTTGGGCACTCTCAAGCCCAGCTACCCAGTTGATTGGACCAGCTGGACTGGGTGCAGGCTAAAAACCCCTTTTTGTTATTAACCACTCCCTTCTAAACTTGCTCCATAGACTTGTTCCTCCTCTTTCCTAGATGAAATCTTGTGCAGATAGTATACCTTTCCAGTCTTGATCAATCACAATAACAGCCTCATTTTAATCCATTACAATTTCCTATATAGTGAAATATCAAAATTCCAAACTTCTCATCCCCCAACTTTATCCTCTATCAGTCTTGAGAGTTGCATTGAGAAAGAGCGGTATGTGTGGGCTCATTTTATTTTGCTTGGTCATTTTTTCCTGTACTCAATCACTGCTTTATCTGATCAGGGGAAAGGGTCTGAATTTAACTGGCTGGTCCTGGTGTCATGGGATGTTGACACCCTCTGATTGAAGCTGACATCCAGAGCTGACTCTTTCTGCTTTGGACACTTGTTGAGATTCCCCTGGGGGCTCTGGCTGAGAAGCTCCTTAAGGACCTCTCTTCATGCAGGCACGTTTCTCCTCCCATTGGCTGCCCAACTCTGTCATGCTCAGACCCTATGCTGGTGTCCCTTTCCCCTCAAAGTGGTCTTCTTGGATTGGCTGCAAGTTTGGTCCCCTTTGTCTTATTGTCAGTAGAAGAACAAGTAGATCTCAATGCAGCCACCTCTACTCTGTCGTCAGGCTGAAACTGTTCCACGCATAGCTTTAGACTCCTCAGGCACCACAAGTTCTTTAAACTATGGAAGACATGGGCAAAATTATTTGATTCTCATAAAGTAGATCTTATCACTTGGCTTGAGGGAAGGTTATGGGTTGAATTGTGTCCCTTCAAATTCGTATTTGCAGTCCTAACCCCCAGTACCTGAGACTGAAACCTTATTTGGAAATAGTCATTGCAGTTATAATTAGTTCAGTTAAGACAAGGTCATGCTGGAGTAGGATGGGCCCCTAATCTAATATGACTGATGTCCTCATAAAAAGGGGGAAATTTGGACACAGACTGCACCCAGAAAATATGCCATGTGAATATAAAAACAGAAGATTGGGGTGATGTGTCCACAAGCCAAAGAACACCAAAGATTGACAGCAAACCACCAGAAGCTAGGAGAGATGCATGGAACAGGCTCCTCCTCCCAGCTCTCAAAAGGACCCAACCCTGCCAACACCTTGATTTTGGACTTCTAGCCTCCTGAACTGAGAGACAATAAATTTCTATTGTTTAGGCCACCCACCCTGTAGCACTTTGTTATAACAGTTATAACAGCCCTAGGAAGCTAATACAGAGGGGAATAAACATCCTGTGCCCCTCTCTCATGCCCTCATGGGGAGAAATGGAACAGAGACTGCCAGATAAATTCTTTTTCAGTCTCTCCAAATTCAACCTCTTACATTAGCTGGAGGTGGACAATCAGCTAATACTCACAAAACAGATTTTAAACCACTCCCTTCACAAGTCCTGCCTGGATGATCTTGCACCTCACTTTAGAATGCAAGGGTTCATGGAATCTAGTGCCAATCAGCCATCCTAGTTTCTTTATTCATGGGAATAAGTGCATCAAGTGAGAACTCTTGACTCATGCTGCCTTGGGTCCAGGCTTTGTGCTGAGATGTGGCTTAAATTTTATCTCTTTTCCCTCTTTGTCTTCTCGAGTCACAGCAGCTAGTTGTGGATAACTTCAGGATACTAAATTAAAGGTACATCTTATCCTAGCAGTAACAACTTTGTAATAGCTGTCAGTGATGGTGGGGAATTAAATAGGGTGGAGGAAAAGGCAGAGAACTAAGATTTATTAAGCACCTATGTGTGCTAGGGTCCATGCTGCATATTTTGTATGCATTATCTTCCTTAATTATTACACCTCTGAAAATAAGCATTAAGATTAGCTTTTGCAAAGAGGAAATGAGAGCTCAGATATATTACCCAAATTGTATGCATTTCACTAAAGCAGGGCTGGACCTAGAATCAAATCTATATCTGTCAAATCTCTTATTCAAAAAATCCACATCTCTTACTCAGGATTTACTACATAAGTTTTGGATCCCAGTGCAAAATGAAATGTGAGGCTCCTTGTTAAAAGATCATGAAGAGTTTCAAGATGGTGACTGCAGAGCGTTAAACCAACTGCTCTGGTGTGGCTGCCCAGGTTGCAAACCTATGAAGCCAGCCTTCTTTGATTCTTCCACAACACTCTGCTGGGGAAATGTTGATGAATCTGAATGCTTCACAAATCTTATTAGCTGGCTTTAGCATCTCATTGATCCTGTGTGTTTCAAGGGAGAAAATAAATTGATATCTGTATCACTACACTTCTCAAAGGTATATTGACCTAGTGTTCTCTTTGAAAGATTAGCGTCCCATAGGTTTTCAATGGATGGGCCATTTATCTAGCTCACCTAAAGGCTATTGGGCAGTTTTGGAATAAGTTGTTGCATAATCAATTTTGGTACTTATTCTTTGTTATGCCCCTTTTTCAGAACTTCAATGATTTCATCAACATTAACTTAAGTTTTGTTTAGATGTATCTAAAACTTAAAGTGTAGAAGAATTTTTGAATGGAATTTAAAATGATCACATTGAGAACATTATCATTAAATCTTGCTATTTTAAAATGTTTTCCAAAGATTAAGGCAAATAGAGCTTTAAAAACATGTAAGAAAATCTTAATTTTTACTAAATCTTCTCAAGGTTACTCTCAGATGGGAAAATAGTACTCCAACTTTCAGAGATCATTATGTTAACAAGATCAAAATGGTGCTACACCAAGTGGAAAGTGATTATTTATTACCAGCATGTTTTGCTATTTAAGATTCTCAGTTTCTTATATGCAACCCAGGAACCCTTAATTGTCTTCCCTGTCAGCTCATTTTGACAACCATTCATTTTTTAAAATATCAGACTGAAAAGAAACAATCTCCTGGTTGTAATAATTATATACAGCTGATTTCTCTCTGGTAGATAATGCTAGACAAAGACAAGGCATTTATCATAGATAAACACACTGAGGCAGGGCTGAGACAATCAAAGTGAAAGATCTTTTTTCTTGTGAGGCGCTTTTATTCCAGTGACCTTATTTCTGTTATTCAAAACCACTAAGAGGAAACTGATGAATATTTGAGAAAGACAAATAACTCTGGTGCCCCATATTACTCCTAAAAAATATAAATGTCCTGGTTTAAAAATCAGATATGCTAATTTATTTAAATGCGGGAGTTCCAAATGAAAAATATCTTTGAGGAAGCCCCAGGTTATTTTCCTCCTGGCTTTCAGGAATGAAATTAAACAATTAAATATCAGAAAGCATAAAATGACTTTAAATTGTTTTTTAATCCAGTGATTTATCAGGTCACAATCCAGGGCCATAGTGAAGTTGAGTGGCGCTGTTTTCACTTGTGCCTTCATGTAAGTTGGCCAGTAACTATCTGTTGATTGGATTTGGCTGTATTCTCAATGAAATCCTAGTGCTCTAGAAAAGAATGAGCTTGGCAGTCAGATGGGGAAACAACAACAACAAAATTACAATAATCTGCCTAATTTTATTGCTGGGAGAAGACAGGGAAGAGAAGCCAGGAAAAAAAAAATTCAGATAACAGAAAGGAAGAGGCAGAGTGGAAAGACAAAGAAATTGTCAGGGAAGAAGAATGAGAAAAATACCAGGAGTTCAAGCCAAGGATGGATTTAAGTTTGTTGGCTCAAATAAGTAAGAAGCTCATTAGAAGTTCCTACTCTAGAGGAGTGGCAAAACCAGGCAGGGTAATTTTTCTTTAGAAACATGTCTGATTTCTTTTGTTATTTTTGCAGCTATCATCATTAGATGTTTGTTCATTCGAGAATATAAACTCATAATTTAACATGTTACCTAAACTAACTTGCCATACTAAATTTAATTCTGTGATCCAAAGCCCAATCTGTGTTTATTTTTAATAAAAGTTTTATTTAAAAATAACCAATAGCTTAGTTAACAGCTGTTCTCTCAAGGAACACAAGATAACTTCCTTTCTTCCACTCCTTTTGTCCATGGGCAGCTCTGTGTGAATGGAAAGGCACCAAATAAAGCCATTTTGTTATTTCTATCTTGGTGTCAGATATTAAATTTGCAGTGTAAGGTTACAAAAAGCACAAGCTGCCATTTCACTTTGGGCAAATTTGCTTCAAAATAATAGCTAGGAAAATGAAGACCCAACCTTTATGGCAACAATTCAATAACAGGGAGGTGATCAGGTCACACGACTGCACCAACATTCATCACTCAGTGTGATCACACAGGTATTATTCATTTGGCATCACAGAAATGAAGTCATTATAACCAACGGCTGTGTCATCAGATCAGCATCTGCTGCTCTGGAAAGAAGCTCCTCATCTTTGCCTAATGGTTTATATTTGAGAAAGGTCTCAGTACCCAGAGTTTAACAGTCCATGTCATTAGCCTGTAACTATTTTTTTTAGAAAGTCACCTCATCCATTTCCTTTATTACCATATTTCTCATGCAAGAATGTCAGAAGTCATAAAACTTGTGATATCTTGCAGGACACATTAGGAAATGTGTTGGAATGTGCTCATTGGATTGATTCAGCTCTGGGGGAACAAGCCCTAATAAAATAACAGTAGACCTCAAAAATTAGGTTCCAGTCCCGACTCTGACATGAGCAAGTTGTACCCATGGATGAGTCATTTAAATTTGTTCTTGGTTTGCTTATTTGAGAACAAATTAGCTCCTTTTCCATTTCATCGATTTCTTGTGAGGATCAAATGAAATCATGGCTTTGATATGAGTGCAAAACATTATACGAATGTAGGATTGTGTGCTCCAGAGTTAGACTACCTGCGTCCAAACCAGGGCTCCCCTATTTGCTGGCTGTGTAACCTGGGGCGAGTAGGATAACTTCTCACATGTTCTCATGTGGGGAAGATTATGATTGCGATAATAATAATAATTAAATCTATCTCCTAGAACTGTTTTGGAGATTAATTAGGATAATGTTGTAAAGTAATTAATATTCTTCTGATAGAGAAAATAGCAAACAACTATTAATTGTTACTGTTAGAGAAACAGAAATTCAAGTCATTCCGTGCATTTTAGTATACTTCTATGATGCTTCCTTCAGTAGATTTTCAATAAAAGGCTGTTGGATAATAGTAAATTGAACACTGTATTTATCTTTAGGGTCAAATAAATACCAATGACTATATTTACTGTTTTTTTCATAATAAGCCTTTTGATAAATTATCTATAATTTATAACTGTCAAAGAAAAGTTCTTCTTTTTCAAAAAATAGCACTATATTATTTAAAAGAATTATAAATATCTAAATATGTGAATGATTGTCACATGTTTTCACTTGCCTGATACACCAAGGGATCACATAAATTATAATGAATTATAAAATCAGAGAAGAAATTGATCAAAGAATCAGATTTTTTTCCAAAGGACTACTTGTCTGTTAGAATTTGCTTAAATTCTTTCTGATAGAAAGTGCTTCCTGATGCAACTCATTCTCTGTAACCAAAGAAAGAAACATATTTGCAAAATTTTCAGATGGATTACTGATATGGTTTGGATATTTGTCCCTTCCAAATCTCATGTTGAAATGTGATCCCCAATTTTGGAGGTGGGGCTTAGTGGGAGGTGTTTGGGTCATGGGAGGGGATCCTTCATGAATGGCTTGGTGCCATCCTTGCAGTAATGAGTTCTTGCTCTATTAGGTCATGCCAGAGCGGGTTGTTTAAAGAGCCTGAACCCCCCCCCCCCCCACCATGTGATACATCGGCTCCCCTTTGCCTTTCCACCATGATTAAAAGCTTCCTGAAGTCCTGATCAGAAGCAGATGCTGGTGCCATGCTTGTTGTACAGCCTGCAGAGCCATCAGCTATTTAAACCTCTTTTCTTTATAAATTACCCAGCCTCAGGTATTCCTTTATGGCAACACAAAATGGACTAACAAAACTACCTCTCAGTTTCAGAAGGTCCCATTTGATTCAGTGATTTTAATTTTTTTACTAGTTAGAGATTCCTATGGGGAAAGGACTCAAGAGGTCACCTAGTTCCTTGAGTGCTTTCCTACCTTCATGGATTATATTGTCTGGAAAAGATCAATCTTGACTCTATTTGCATTTTCAAAAGTATTCATTGATGAATCTTCTAAATTTTCCCTTTAGAATTCAGTCCTATGTCTAACAAATTTCTAGGTGGTAGATTGGAATTCACAGAGGGTGAATAAAAGGTTATTAACGTTAATCTCCTAGGCTCTTCATATATAGAGGCATATTTACCCTGTTTGCAAAATAGGTCAAGCTGTAACTCTTAAATTTGTGACAATGTTGGTTTTCTCAACTAAATTTAAATTTTCTGGAGGACAAGCCACTTTTCATAGACCTTGGCGATAGACCAAAGAATCTAGCAGAAAGATAAAGAGATGGCAGCTTCTCAACAAATGCTTTAGAATGGTCTTAAACCAAGAGTCTCTAAATAGATATTATTTATTTTCTAGACCCAAGGATTGGAGCAGAGGGCAGGAGGTGAATGGGAAAGAATGAGGAAGAAGGAAACGTATTTATTGAGTGGCCAGTGTGCATCAAGCATATTGCTCTTTACTGTATACATGCAGTATCTTGTTTTTATCATATCAGCCCTATGAAGTAAATACTGTGACACAATTTTATGGATAGAATTAAGGCTCAGAGAAGTGACATGAGTTATCCAAGATCACAAGACCAGTATGTGGTCAAAATGCAAGTCCACCTGATGCCTTTCCATGCTCTTTTCTTGTTCACACAGGATTATAACATATCACAGTTTATTATATATCTCATCATATGAATAAAAATATGCCAGTTATGTTAAGGAGAAATTATGCACTGTTAAACCTTGAACTAGGAAATGAACCTGTGATTTTAGGTATTTTGTCAATTAAACAAGAAAGCCTAAAGAAATGTTAAGCCTATTGAGCAATATAGAATATCATTTATATGAAGCATATTTATCTCAAAGCTGGTTGGATGCTCTGTATAGGAAAAACATTAAAATTGTTCTGCTTCACTGAAGTTGAGTGGGGGGAACTGCAGGTTTTCTTGGGAGATCTTCCAGCTGTTCAGTGTGTGCTGAGAAGAACATTCCAGGCTCCTGAAGCAGCTGCCAGTGTCCTTGGAACTCAGCAGAAAGACAACAGGCTGCCAGGATCATGTGTACCTGTTGTCTCCAATTCCTGCCTCTCTGAGGATCTGTGACTTGCAGCTCATTGGCACTACCCCTCTGCTGGTATTTAGTATTGACAGTCTCAGCTCTACTTCTCCAATTTTAACCCCCAAAGGTTTCTTGGCAACTCTCATCTGCTATTATTATTTCCTCTTTCATCTTTTTTTTTTTTTGCCCTTGTCGATTTTTTAAACTTCTGAACTTTGAATTTAATAGATTTTATTTCCACAGACAATGAAGATAATGCATGTGTTCAATGTAATATACAAATATTATTTTGGTGCCAGCCATGGTGGCTCACACCTGTAATCCCAGCACTTTGGGAAGCTGAGGGAGGTGGATCACTTAAAGTCAGGAGTTCGAGACCATCCTGGCCAACATGGCAAAACCCCGTCTATACTAAAAATACAAAAATTAGCTGGGAATGGTGGCTCATGCTTGTAATCCCAGCTACTCAGGAGGGTGAGGCAGGAGAATCACTTGAACCCAGGAGGCAGAGGTTGCAGTGAGCTGAGACTGCGACACTGCACTCCATGCAGTGGGTGGGTGACTCCGTCTCAAACAAACAAACAAATATTATTTTGGGGTATGTGTATGCGTGCATGTGTGTGTTTATTCTAAGCTTTCTTATTGAAATTTTTTTTTAATTTCTTATTTTTAAAAATAAAAATTGTGGGTATATAGTAGATGTATATATTTTGGGGGTACATGAGATGTTTTGATACAGGTATGCAATGTGAAATAATCATGTCATGAAGAATGGGATATCCATTCTCTATGCTGACGTATCTTATTTCTACTACAGTTTCTAATTACTTCCCTAACTACTCTGCTTTTTTTCTTCTTTTCTTGTCCCCTAACTTCCATGACTTTCTATATTCCCTGTCTTAGAATGCTCATCCTTCTCAAAGCTTATATTCCCTTATCTCCAGACATAACTACAGTTCTGATTATTAAGCCTCAGTCTCCTATGTCCAGTTACTCATAGGACATCTTCATTTGGACGTGCTTCCCTCCTTCAAGTATGAAATGCCCACCCCGTCATGTCCTCACAACAGGGCACCTTATTTCCATTCCTGATATAGGCACCCTTCAAAATAGTAATAATAGAAGATATTTATTGAAAGCTTACTGGGCAAGCCATTACCCTAATCTGTCTTTCTAAGGAAACTGAGGTTGGAGAGGAAAGATAAGTGCTACGTCTCACAGCTAGTAAGTCATAAGTGATGGAGCCACAATTTGAAGTCAGTCTCACTATAGGACATGTACCATTTCCCACACTGCTTTGTTTTATACTTATCTTTGAATAACAGGAATCAGTTTCATCCCTTAATGTCAGGATAATGGCATTTAGGTTGGCCAATTTAGGCACTGCTATACACATGGGATGTATCCAATAAATATGTGTTGTATCTACCACACAGCCCTCTAGACACATTTCGGAGTGAAGAGTTATGTTTAAATCACATGTCTTAAAAGGTATGATTCCCAAGCATTAGTGATGAAAATTACTGTGGAAAATACCTGTCATCCAGAGAGCTATGTTTGCAGAAGAAAGGCCATTTTTAATCTAAGCTAATTGAGGACACGGAGGAAAAAAGAAAGTAAATACCCTCAACTCATGGTATTTCAGCATTCCATTGCATTATATCCTACAGTGTTTGCTCTTATTTCAAGTTTGCTCATTTGTTTTTATGCCTCTCACTATCTCTGTCGTCCCTTTAAGATTTAAATCTTTTGAGGGTTCCTTTTCTCTTTAAGTCACTTTGAATATTATGTAGGCCACAGCATGCCTCACACCAGAGACAATGAGATGCTTCTAGATGATTAGAATTCAAATGATTAGAATTCAGATAGAAGAAAAGAGATACAATTATTAATCAGTGAAACGTGTAAGAAATCACATTTGGACATTACAATTATTAATTTGCTTTAAATATTTTTATTAGGTGGCAAGCACTCTTCATGAACTTAGAGATTAAGACTCACAGTGTATTTCTCTATACTTTAATTGCTTTTTCATCTGAGTTTAAAAATGTTATCCTTGCTCAGTTTTTGAGCTGTAGTTGAAGAGTGCATCAGGACAGGAACTAGTGGAAGTGACTTGATATCTTTATTCCTCAGGCAATGAATAATAAGTAGTTGGTTGGTAATTTCCATTAATCTGTGAGACAGACAGAATATTATCATGCACTTCACAGTGTGTGTCAGCAATTCTGCCATTTCTAGAAACATGAAATTATCCATGTCTATTTTTCATAAAAACCTTAATTTTTACAGTCTTTCAATGGCAATTTAGTTTTGTCCAAAATTCATAAAATTGACTTGTCATAATTCTTCAATTAAATTTATCCCAGCTCAAAAAAATATTCTAATTGCTGTATACACTAAATAGAGGAATTTATACTTAGAATTCACAACTTTTTTGCCCTAAACAACCAAATAAGCAAAATTATATATAATATGTTATTTTATATATATATACATATATATACATATATACATGTATATATATACATATATACATATATACATGTATATATATACATATATACATATATACATGTATATATATATACATATATACATATATACATATATATACACATATATATATATATACACACACATATATATATATATGCCTTAAAAATTACGGTAAAATTGCTGTAGAAAATTCAGAAAAAAATATATTGAAACCATTAGTTAAATAGATCTTTCCCCATTCTGTACCTAATGTTTAGAAAAAGTTAGAAAACAGTAGGACAAAAGACTGATATTGGGAGTGGGAAGCTTCAAAAATGAACCTGCTTTCTGGATCATTCATTTAGCAAATTACTTATTGAGGCTTCACATGTCTCAGGCCTGTGCTAAGGTGCTGAGAACATTAACCTTGCCCTCAGGCTATTGCCCTCAATCTTCTGTAGCATGAGCTCTATGTGATGGTTTGTTCTTATTTGGAATTCTCAAAATACGTATATTCTGGAAAAAGATCAGAGATGATGGTAACGGTCATAAAAGGGAGACAGCAAAGTATACACGGTCATGGGGTTTGGGCTCTGGGTTCAGATGCCTGCATTTAAATCTTGGCTCCCTTGTGGATGAGCAATGCAATCTTAACCTTGACTGCTCTGTGCCTCAGTTCCACATCTGCGAACAGGAATAATAATGCTGTTTAATTCATAGGGTTATTTGATGATTATGTGAAATACATGCTGAATAAATTTTCATTATCCACGTTGTAACTAACAAAATTAAGTTTCCTCCCCCGACAACTATAGATCTTAGAGCAGGAGACAGCAGCATATTTTTCTCAACATTCTGTCATTTCATAATTTGTTGGTCATAAGAAACAAAGGCAGCATTAAATTGTCTTGTGGTCTCGGTTGTAGTGTCAGGGTAAAATCAGTTATAGGTCAATAACCTGGCTTTATTAACATAACACCTGGGTGATACCTGACTGGCAGGTATTTCCTGCATGCCTGCATCCCAGTGCTATAACCTGCTCAAGGACACAGAGCGCTCCTTACTTAGCTCTGTAGCCTCAGCACCTAGCGCAATCCTTTATACACAGTAGGCATCTCATATATATGTGAATTGCTCAGATACATTCTTTTTTAAAAAATACTTTTAATTAAAAATATACCTTTACTAAATTATAAACTTATTACATGCACTTTGTGGATCATTTGGAAACAATGGAGCTTAAAAAAACTACAAGCTTAAAAAATTGAAATCACCTATAACCCTGTTATCTAGCAATAACCATTAACATTCTCTTATATATCTTTCTACTGTTTATCCATGACTACATACCTTTATTTATTTATTTATTTATTTATTTTCAGAAAGACAATCATAAACACTACTTTTGGTAGCCTACTTTTAATTCAATAATATTTAATTCATATTTGTCCAGGTAATTACATAGTCTTCTGAAACATATGATACAAGTTATCCCATGTTTATTCTTGAACATTTCAATCGTATTCCATTTTATGCCTTTGTATTGAAATCACTGTAGTTAAGTACTGACATGCTCCTTGCTGTACCCTCACCTCCGTCAATGTGCTTCCATACTATTGTGTGCTTAACTTACTACAGAGCCTACCTATGTCATTAGGTTTTTCTGTTTTTTCCTCTTTTTCTCCTCATCAGTCAGCATTCTCCATGAAAAAAGAGACCCTATGTATTTTTACCATTTCAATCTTAGTTTGAAATGGTAAAGGGTATTCAATGTATATTTGTTGAACAGATGAATGAAAGGTATTATTTTCATAGGATAATGCTAAAAACCCATTCTGAAATTTCATATAAAGGTTTATTCTTTGGAGATAGGTGTGCCTGGGATATGAGCATGGAGAAGGGATATGAAGCTTGGGGTGGCTGGGGGGTGCAGAGTAAAGTGAGGGAATCGAGGAGTGACCTGAGACTGGGAGCTGAGGGGCAGGGGAGAAGAATCTGGGAAGGGGAGTGAAAATTTTTCAAATGACTCATCTTTTCTTTTCATGCTTTTCATCAATAGCTTCATTTCTTCTCACTGACCTTTAAAACAAAATTATTGGAAGGAAAGGGAAGGAAAACAACCTTCATTTACCTCTTAGGGGATTAAGTAAATGGGGGCATGTTTGTTCCTATTTGGGACTGTCTGAATTATATTCAAAGAATCCAATTCCAAGCTTTGACATGTTTAAAAAAATTCCAGCTGTGTATCTAGCACATATTAATAGGGAAGGGAAGGAACCAATGTTTAGGGAGTGCCTTCTATATGCCAGGGATGTTTCTACATTATTGCATTCAGTCTGCTCAGCAAACTTGGAGTGAAAACTAACAAGGAGAGACCATTCCACTATGGACCATGTGATTGCTGCATCCACTTCCTCAGGTCTGAATATCAGAGAGGATGAATTCTCTGGTTAAATGAGGAAATGACATACAGCTAATGTTAACAAATTCTAAATTTTCTGGAACAGTGAGGCTTTTCTATGTTTAGGTATGTTTTGGATGATTAATTTAGAAAGTGGAAAATAAAAACACTCATCCACAGAAATAAAACCATTTAAAAACTTAGCCTTAAGAAGACAAGATATTTTACCAACACCTGAAGGAGATATATAAAAAGTTAAAAGGCCAGGTGTGGTTGCTTGCACCTGTAATCCCAGCATTTTGGGAGGCCGAGGCAGGAGGATTGTTTGAGTCCAGGAGTTTGAGACCAGCCTGGGCAACATAGCGAGACCTCCCCGCCAACCCCCAATCTATGCAAAAAATAAAAAAATAAAAAATTAGTATGGCATCCTTGGGCATATTGCAGTCCCAGCTACTCAGCTGAGGTGGGAGGATCCTTTGAGCCTGGAAGGTCGAGGCTGCAGTGAGCTGTGATCGTGCCACTGCACTCAGCCTGGATGACAGAGTGAAATCCTTTCTAAAAAAACAAAAAACAAACAAACAAAAAACTGGCCAGGTGCAGTGGCTCATGCCTGTAATCCCAGCACTTTGGGAGGCTGAGGCAGGCAGATCACTTGAGGTCAGGAGTTTGAGACCAGCCTGGCCAACATGGTGAAACCCCGTTTCTACTAAAAATACAAAAATTAGCCAGGCGTGGTGGCATGTACCTGTAATTCCAGCACTTGGGAGGCTGAGGCAGGCGAATAGCTTGACTTGGGAAGGCAGAGGTTGTAGTGAGCCAAGATCACACTACTACATTCCAGCCTGGGTGACATAGCAAGACTCGATCTCAAAAAAAAAAAAAAATTAAAAAATATTTCAGGCCAAAAGTATTTTATAATTTTGCATTTACAAAGTGTACATTCAAAGGCAATTAATTACATGGCCTCACACTTTTTAAATTTAGTAGGAGTGTCCTTCTCATATTAACTTTATTTTAATTAGAAATGTATGAAACTAACAGGAGTTATAAACTTTTGACTTTATTGTTTTTAACTTAGTAAGTGCTTTTATTTATTAATTACTAAATGTCAGGCCAGAACCAATTATGTGTTTGTGTGTTTGTTTTCCTTCATTAGGAAATTGCCAGCTGACATCAGAGAAATGTTCAGGCCTGTTTCTGCATACAGGCCTTAACAAAAATGTGTTTTTCTTTTTGTTAGTATTCTTACTCTACACATTGCGCAAACTTTAAGAAAAGTTGTGGATACATAGTTGGTGTATAAATTTATGAGTTGGATGAGTTACGTTGATACAAGCATGCAATGCGTAATAATCACATCAGGGTAAATGGGGTCTCTATTACCTCAAGCATTTATCCTTTATTTGTGTTACAAACAATCCAATTATTCTCTTTTAGTTATTTCAAAATGTACAATAAATTATTGTTGACTGTAGTCATTTTGTTGTGCTGTCAAATACTAAATCTTATTCATTGTATCTAACTATATTTTTGTGCCCATTAACCATCCCCATTTCTTACTCATCTCCCAAGCCCCTCCTCAGCCTCTGGTAACCATCCTTCTACTCTCTATCTCCATGAATTCAATTCTTTTGAATTTTATCTCCCACAAACAAGTGAGAGCATGTGAAGTTTATCTTTTTGTGCCTGGTATATTTCACTTGACATAATGTCCTCCAGTTCTATCCATGTTCTTGCAAATGACTGGATCTTGCTCTTTTTTATGGCTGAATACTACTTCACTGTTTGTATATACCACCTCTTCTTTATTCATTTATCGTTTGATGGGCACTTAGGTTGCTTCCAAATCTCGGCTGAATAGTGCAGCAATAAACAGCAAGTAAATGCTTGAGGTAATGGATACCCTATTTACCCAGATGTGATTATTACACATTACATGCTTGTATCAACATATCTCATCCAACTCATAAATTTATACACCTACTGTGTACCCACAATTTTTTTAAAGTTTGCACAATATGTAGAGTAAGAATCCCAAGAAGAAAAACACATTTTAGTTAAGGACTATATGCAAAAACAGGCTTGAACATTTCCGTGATGTCAGCTGGCAATTTACTAATGAAGTAAAACAAGAGAGTGCAGATATCTCTTCAGTATACTGATTTCCTTTCTTTTGGGCATATACCTAGCAGTGGAATTGCTGGATTGTATAGTATCTCTATTTTTAGTTTTTTGAGGAGACTCCAAATTGTTCTCCATAGTGGTTGTACTAATTTACGTTCCCACCAACAGTGTATGATGGTTCCCTTTTCTCCACATTCTTGCCAGCATTTGTTATTGCCTGTTTTTTGGAAAAAAGCCATTTTAACTGGGATGAGAGGATATCTCATTGTAGTTTTGACTTGCATTTCTCTGATGATCAGGGATGTTGAGCACCTTTTCATATACCTGTTTGCCATTTGTATGTCTTCTTTTGGGAAATGTCTCTTCAGATCTTTTGCTCAGTTTTTAATCAGATAATTAGATTTTTTTCCTACACATTTGTTTGAGCTCCTTATATATTCTGGTTATGAATTCCTTGTCAGATGGATAGTTTAAAAATATTTTCTCCCATTCCTTGGGTTGTGTCTTTACTTTCTTGATTGTTTCCTTTGCTGTGGAGAAGTTTTTTTGTGTGTGTGTGTTTGTTTTGTCTTTTAACGTGTCCATTTTTGCTTTGGCTGCTTGTGCTTTGGGGGTACTACTCAAGAAATCTTTGCTCAGACCAGTGTCCTGGAGAGTTTTCCCAATGTTTCTTTAGTAGTCACATAGTTTGAGGTTTTACATTTAAGTCCTTAATTCATTTTGATATGATTTTTCTATATGGTAAGAGACAGGGGTCTAGTTTTGTTCTTCTGCATATGGATATCCAGTTTCCTCAGCACCATTTATTAAAGAGATTGTTCTTCCATGATGCATGTGTCGGAAGCGAATTCACTGTAGATGTATGGATTTGTTTCTTGATTGTTTATTCTGTTCTGTTGGTCTATGTGTCTGTTTTCAGGCCAGTTATGCTATTTTGGTTACTATAGCTCTGTAATATAATTTGAAGTCTGGTAATGTTATGCCTCCAATTTTGTTCTTCTTGCTTAAGATAACTTTGGCTATTCTGGATCTTTTATGGTTCCATATAAAGTTTAGGATTGTTTTTTTTATTTCAGTGAAGAATGTCGTTGGTATTTTGATAGGGATTGCATTGAATCCATAGATTGCTTTGAGTAGTATGGACATTTTAACAATGTTGATTCTTTCAGTCTGTGAACACAGAATATCTTTCCATTCCATTTGTGTGTGTGTGTGTGTGTGACCTCTTTAATTTCTTTCTTGCTTTTTTTTTCTTTTTCTCTCTTTTTTTTTTTTTTTGAGATGGCGTCTTGCTCTGTCACCCAGGCTGGAGTGCAATGGTGCAATCTTGGCTCACTACAATCTCCGCCTTCCGGGCTCAAGCAATTATTCTGCCTCAGCCTCCTGAGCAGCTGGGATTACAGGTGCCCTCCAATACACCTGGCTATCTTTTTGTATTTCTAGTAGAGATGGCGTTTCACTGTGTTGGCCAGGCTGGTCTTGAACTCCTGACCTCGTGATACACCCACCTAGGCCTCCCAAAGTGCTAAGACTACAGTTGTGAGCCACCACACCTGGCCTCTTTAATTTCTTTCATCAGTGTTTTATAATTTTAATTGTAGAGGTCTTTCACTTGTTTGGTTAAGGTAATTCGTAGGTGTTTAATTTTATTTGTAGCTATTGTAAATGGGATTACTTTATTGTATTCTTTTCAGATTGTTTGCTGTTGGCATATAGAAATGCTACTGATTTTTGTATATTGGTTTTGTATCCTGCGTCTTTACTGAATTTATCAGTCCTAATAGTTTTTTGGTGGATTCTTTTTTGTATAGAATCCACTTTTTTTGGATTCTTCAGGTTGTTTTCACATATAAGTTTATATCATCTGTAAACAAGGATAATTTGACTTCTTCCTTTCCAATTTGATGCCCTTTGTTTCTTTCTCTTGTCTGGTTGCTCTAGCTAGGACTTCTACTGTGGCTGAGCTGGCACCCAAGCAACAAGACAAAGTCTTTCCCACCCTTACCCTTCCCTCAAGCAGAGTAGTCTCTCCCTGTGGCCACCACCACCCCACGCCTGGAGTGAGCACTGCCTGGCTATCACTGACGTTCATTCAAGGCCCAAGGGATCTTCAATCAGCTTGTGGTGAATGATGCCAGGCTCTAGGTATCCCTTCCAGGTAGTGGGCTCCCTTCTGGTCCAGGGCAGGTCCAGAAATACCATTCAGAAGCCAAGGCCTGGAATCGGGGACCCCAGGAGCCTGCTTGGTGCTCTACCCCATCGTATCTGAGCTGGTACCCAAGCTGCAAGACAAATTCCCCTGTATTTTTATCTCTCTTTTTTCTCAAGTTGGAGTCTGTCCCCATAGCCACCACGGCTGGGCATGTGCTGGGTCACACCTGAAGCTGGCATAGGTCTGAGTCTCACCCAAGGCCCGTGGTGGGTATAGCCTGGCTACCATTGCTGATTATTCAGGATCCAGTGGCTCTTTTGCCAGCAGGTGATGGATACTGCCAGGAGTAGGACCTTCTCTTTAAGGCAGTAGGTTCCCTTCTGGCCCAGGGGTATCTAGAAATGTTGCCCTGGAATTAGGGCCTGGAATGGGACCCCAGGACTCTACCTGGTGTCCTGTCCTACTGTGGCTCAGCTCGTATCCAAGTTGCAAGACAAAGTCCTCTTTACATCAAAGAAATATACTCTGCCTTTTTATGGAGGAAACCAGAGTGTTACTGAGAAAGGGCATGGTTATGAGGAGTGGTGTAACCTATCTTAGTTTGCTTTGAATAAGTTAATGTTTTTAATACAGAATACCTCCAGTATATACAATCATTGCAAGACAGTAACTGAAGTCTGCAAGTCTGGGAGTTTTCAAGCACTTAAGCTCACTTACAGTCAAGGAACTTGTTATTGAGTGGGACAGTAAAAGAGGACAGGGAGCACCCCCTGCTTGAACCTGAGTCTCCATGCTTAGACCATGTCCTCTGAGCCAGCAAAGTAAAATGGAGGAGGTAGAGGTTTTCTTCTTTCTGCACACACCTGTAAGCCCAGCTCATTTTGCCAGGAGCTCTCCACCCTCTCAGTCTCTGAGGTGTTCTTCTCTTCCTCTTTACTTACAACTCTCACACCTCCTCCTGGTCTTGGACCCTTAAAATAATGGTGAGTAGTAAAGCATTAGTCAGATAAAAAACCCCTGGTAACCTCTCTCTGGTAAGAAAATGCTTTCACGCAGTAAAAATATGCTTACAGTGTTCTAACTTGTCATGTTAAAGGACAAGTTAACCATCTCAGTCCTAGTCAACACTTCTGATATTTCCCACTACCTCAAGGTAATGCCCTAATTTCTTATTATGACCTATGATGTACTTTAAGGCATAGTTAATCTTTGGCCTCTTATACCTTCAAATTCTGGGCTTTGGCCAAACTGAGCTAGTTTCATTTCTCTGAATGAGCCATACTGTCATATCCTCAACAATTTACTTAACCTTTCCAAGTTTGGTTTTTAAGTTAATAAACAGAGAATGTTGCCACAGATTTTCATGCAAGAACTTTATTAGGGAGTGCTGTCAGAATTTCCACTAAGATCTGTCACCCGTGGAACAGAGAAGAAAGGAGGCTTTGAGAGAGCAAGATGCCAGCCTGCCTTGCCACCAGTCCTATAGGAGACACTGGACTTGGGATGGCTCTGCAGAGTGCTGGAATAAGGGTCCTCTAGACTGGATGTTTTTGTCCCCCACAATTCATATGTTAAATCCTAACTCCCAATGTGATGGTATTTGGAGGTGGTGTCATGAGGAAGGAGCCCTCAGGAATGGGATTAATACCCTTGTAAAAGAGATCCCAGAGAATTCCCTTGTCCCTTCTGCCACATGAAGGTGCAATGAAAAGATGGCCATCTATGAATCAGGAAGTAGGTCCTCACCAGTTATCAAACCCTGCCTATGCCTTAATCTTGAACTTCTGAGCCTCCAGAACTGTGAGAAATAAATGTCCGTTGTTTATAAACCAATCCCTTTATGGTATTTTGTTATAGCATCCCCAATAGACTAAGACAAGGGACAAGGGGATTGAGCCTTTGTACTTCCTTACTGAGCAGTCATGGGATGCAGGCTGACCTTGGAAAGCCAGGGTGACCTTGAGTGAGGCTACTGTCTTCCGGGGAGGGCAGGTCTTGAAGAGGGACTCCACTGAGATCCATCAGCCACCAATACTCCCAGCAGCTGGGGAATAAGTGTTTGTGTTCTGAAGTGGATAATCTGAAGGTTTCACCACTGCAGAATGAATACCTGTTTCATAAGGTAATTATGACAAATTTATTCCTGTGCCGTGCCCCCCAAAGCACAGACATATACACATATATGCTTATTCTTCAGGTCTCACCTTGCATCTTATCACCTGTGGAAAATTTCCAAGACTACACACCTTCCAACCTACAGTAAGCTATAGTCATCCTTTTGGCTTCTATAGCATTATTTATTTAATCCTGTAGTAGCAATTATTATACAATATGACAATTTCTAGTAATGGTCTGTCTCCTCATCAGACTGTAAGGGGCAGGAACCACAGGCCATAGTACTTTTCTTACTCTAAGCATCTCCTCCATTATATTGTGATTATAATGATTAACCACCTATACCACAGACTCCACAAGAACAGGTCAATATCTGTTTGTTTGTTTTTTTCTCACTGTTTTATCCCATAGCACAGTACATGGAATGTAGTCTGAGCCTGATAAATATTTTGGTGTATGAATGAGTGAATGTTGAAATTTCTCTGGGAAGGGAGAATAAAGACAATGGCATTGGATGGGGAGAGCATATCTAGAGTTCTAGATTGCTGACAGTTCTGGTATTCAAAGGTCCCGTGATGGGACTGCTCAGTTATGTGCAGTACTGAGGAACACTAGCTAAACTTTTCTCTATACCAAACATTTATCCAAGTGCTTCACAGGTATTAACTCATTGAATCCTCATGATAACCCTAAGAAGAAAAATACTGTCTATTTTACAGATGATGAAACTGAGATATGGAGAAGTTAAATCACTTGGTCAAAGTCACAAAGTTGAAGTAGTACAGGTGACAGACATTAATCCTCCATGACTTCCTTTTCCTCAAATGAGAAGACCAACACAATCACTCTTATATCTTTCATCTTTTTTTCCGTAGTTCTGGATCTTTCAGACCTCATTATGTGCCCCAGTGCTTCCCCTCACTAGACTCTGTGTGGGTAGATGAGCCTAAACTGAGTCTTGTGAAGGCCATGGGGATGAGGTGACTGAAGACCTTGCTTTCACGGAAGAGTTTTGGTGAAGATATTCCTGTGGATATGGGAGACGCCAGAATTGTGATGAATCCTTTGATTAAACATCAAAGGAGGAGGAAGGGAAGGGGGAAAGTGAGACCAGGCACTGAAGCAACTCATGCACTCAGAAGACCTTCCTCCTCTCTTTTGGTGGCCATCCCTTTAAAAAAGTTACAGCAAATTCTTACATCAAAAAAATAACCTTAAGCTTTATCATTCAGAGCTTAATAGGTAGAGGAAATATTTTTTTTTATTGGAGGAGGGAGTAGAGGGCAGGAGGGCTTTATTCTCCACACCTGATAGCTTATAGACTCCCCTCCTTTGAGAGGCAAGGCAGGCTGTGGCGCCTTGGGTCCATCACGGATGGATGTCAAGCTGTCATAGCACCTTAGGAAGTGTTGGGCTAGGTGGGGAGAGTGATAGGAGCCCTTCTTCTATTATTTCTAATCATCCCACTCTCCTCCAAAGTGATAACCCTTAAGAAAATCCTAAATTGTTTTACTTCAAGGAAATACTTTGAAAACTGGATTGAGTTTGAGTGTTTTATCATGACGCCTTTTTCTTTTAAAAGGAGTCCTGGAAGCCAAATGTCTGGTGATGGATTTAGCTTACTTGCTTCCAAAGAACAGTTGAGGAACTTATTAGGCTGTGCTATGATATTTTAGTGCATGTATTTTGTAGCTCTTTGTGTGGCAAGGAAAGTATGTTGTCTTAAAAAGTAGACATTTTTATTCTTGGAAGAAAATTGTCTCTTAAAACACTTTTAATACATTTACTTTTACTTATTTTTATTGCTTGGTGAAATAAATAGTAAAATTAACAGGAGCGATCAAAAAGTCCTTCTAGGTCACATTTAGAAACTGCTAGAAATCTGAATTTGAACACTATTAGACTGAATTGTATCAGGCAATCTTTTATTTTAATTATATACATACATTTCAAATAAAATGCCTGTTTTAGAACTACCATAGAAAAAAATATTTATTTATTTGTTTATTTATTTTTTGAGATGGAGTCTCCCTCTGTCGCCCAGGCTGGAGTGCAGTGGTGCGATCTTGGCTCACTGCAACCTCCGCTTCCTGGCTTCAAGCGATTCTCCTGCCTCAGCCTCCCCGAGTAGCTGGGACTACAGGCATGTGCCACCACACCCAGCTAATTCTTTTTGTATTTTTACTAGAGATGAGATTTCACCATGTTGGCCAGGCTGGTCTTGAAGTCTTGACCTCCGGTGATCCGCCCACCTTGAAAATATTTTAAAGTTGTAAATCTTACCATTGTAAAGGAACTATTTTTAATATCCAACTTTTTCCTGTCCTTGTCCATATGTACATGTATATTTCCACAACTGTGCTCGTAATCACTATAAAACTTCGTGTTTATCTTTTTTAAACTAAATGTTATGTCATAAAATATTTTCTACCTTATTTTAGCCTTTATAATTATAGCCAGAAAGGATTCAAAATCTTCATTAAATCACTTAACCATACATAACTTAATAATTTCCTCATAGACTAATTTATTTATAACTTAAATACATAATTTTAAATCATCAAAAAATTGATAGTTTACTTTTTCTTCACATTTAAGGCTAGAATGAATATCTCTAATGTTGAAATGTTGTAAAACACCATATGGCCACATAAGCACTAAAGCTACTCTTTTACTAAGCAATGTAATTCAGAGACAGACACTAAGCTTTCCTCAAAGTTAGTAGATAGCGCCAGGGTCTACACCCAGCCTTAGAAATGTAACCACTGAAGCCAACATTTTTGCACAGTAAGAGCATGTGAAAACTTATTCCAGTATGTAACAATTGTTTACATAGGAACCTTGGTTGAATTAACCTTGATTATGCTTGTTCGTCTTCTCCATCAATGGGTTTAGTAATTTTAACCAACCAAGTAAGTATATTCCAGATATTTGACTGGCTTGCTTTGAGAGACCTCTGTATGTGGAACTTGATGATGGAGGCTTTGAGCCTGAGATCCCAGTCCTCCTGTGGTGCTTCTCTTGGTAGAGGAGATACATTCTGGGTGGAATCTAGAAGAGAAGGCAGTGCTGGCATACTGTTAGGGCATTTCCTTGATAAGTGTTATGAAACATAAATCTTCATTTGACTCTGAAGAAAGCCTAGGTTAGCATCAAGATGAAAATCAGGTTATTGCCAGAGATTTGAGATAAATCTTTCCTGGGAAAGAAAACAACGATTTTTCCTTTGGCATTACATCTCCGGTTTGCACAGGCTTGAGCTGTCGCTTTTGCAGAGAGACCACAGGTCTTAAACAGAGGCTTCTGCAAGGTTCACTACACATCGAGGGACTGTCAGACCAGCGGAAATGAAAAAGTTTTCCGTATTTAACCTCTGGGATTTTGGTCAGTCAAAACCCATGGGTGGAATACATGTGTCAACTCCGGCAGATAGCACAAACTGCTATTAGGCATGATGGAGTCTTTGCAGAATGCTAAGAAGATTTGGAGAATATTAAGTGCTCTTAATACTGTCGGGTGATTCATGCCTCTAGTTGGCAGTTCTCATCTTGGAGCACACTTGGAATATGCTTTCATTGAAAATGTCAGGCTGCTTGGATGGAGCAGATGCTCATGGGATGAGTCGGGTGCTCAGAACACAACCGGAAATATCCATGTTCTTTTTCTGACATTTTTGATAAAATGGAATAACAATGTAATATTCTTTCTGTAAAACTAGGCCACAATATTTAAGTAAAGAAAACAGTGAAAGGGAAATACACGTTTTTCTCACGTGCAACGTAGAGTGTTTCCTTCTTGGTGGTCACTTATTGGTCTTTTAGCTGGTACTATCCAAAGGTGACAGCCTCAAGGTCTGTAGTCTGGGCTAGGCACTTAAGCCATGTGCAAAACACAATGGAGCATAATGGTTAAAGAGCTAGATTCCACCAGGGATTGAATCCCAATTCTACCACTTACTTTGACCTTAAAGCAAGTTACTTACATTCTGTAAGCCCCAGTTTCCTTGTCTGTACTTATGAGGTTTTTGTGAGGAACAAATGAGATACATTTTGCAAAACATATAGCTTGTTGCCTGTCATATCATGTGAAATCCATGTTGATGGACTGGACTTGTTGAGTAGATGGGTAGCCTAGGTCAGTTTTCCAGAAAGAAGGATAGGAGAGATGGAATGTTGATCCATGAGATAAATTGAGCTTACAGATTTATTGTGTATGTTTTTGACATTTTGAAAAAAATTGAGTAGTAATTTAAAGGTGACAGACTTAACACAAAACCATATCTGTTATTATTTCCAAAAAAAAAAAAAAAAAGAGGAGATGTTGCATCACAAGACTTCAGTCCTCCATGACAGTCATCTTCAGGCAATCCCCACCACTCCCTATCATCCCTGGGGCCAAGTTTCAGTTGGCATTCAGCATTGTGCTTGCCATATTTGTTACAGCAGAAACAATATTTTCTATCAAAAATGAAAAAAAACAAGATATACCAAGAAGGTGAAGAGTATATTTTTTTTATAAAAGTGAGGAATATTCTTAGGCATTTACTATACAAGGAAAGTATAAAATAACATGCTTGGCCTGCTTTATTGATTGATAATATCTCTGCAGTTCCTGTAGTCATATTAGTTTGTGAACCGTGATCTGCAGGGCATAAGGAAGGATGAAAGAGAGTTCTCTAGAGCCTGAAATAGCCAGAAGTGGCCTGTGATATTAGTACTTAGTTTTCATAGCACATAGAGCCATCTGCTGTCTTTCAGAGTTCATGCAGCCCTGCTATTCTTTGTCGATTCTTGCATATCACTTCAAAACCTCAGGCCTCTTATACCTTCTTTCCCATTATTTCTATGTTTTTGGACTAGAACACTAACAAGTCTTCCTTCTTCCTTTGTTCTTTCCTATTTTCCTTTCTTCCTGTCTTTCTATTTTCTTTTTCCCTTTCTTGCTCCCTCTTTCTTTTACTTCCTCTCTCTTTCCTCCTTCCTCTCTCCCCTTCTCCCTCCCTCCCTTTCTTCCTTGTGCTTGTATAGTATTTTAACACCATTGTTCAATTACTCTTCCATTTAAATTTGTATCTATTCTACAAAGAGTATAACAATAATAAAGTAACCCAAATCCCACTAGCACTGTTTTCCATGTTGTGGGCTAGTTTCTCTGATTCTTTATCAGTGTCTCAAGAGTGCAAAAAATCTTCGTTTATATGATTTGAGCTTCAAATCAATGGTGCAACTACTCCCACTTCCCAAATGGTATTAAGCTTCATGTGGATCTTTCTGTGGGAAAAGTTGTGTTCCTTACATTAGCTGGGAACTACTAGTCTTTGGTTCAAGAGACTAAAAGCATTAGTATTCAATTAGACATAAGTCAACGCTTGCAAATCACTACTTTCCAAAAGAGAGTAATAATTTCCACTAGACAAGTGGCCAACAGTGATGGTTAATTTACTTTAGTAGTATGTGTACACCTTCCAGGGAATGACTGAACTGAGAAAATAAGTCCAAACTAAGAGGAGGGAGTATAGTGACTTTTTTTTTTTTTTTTTTAAACAAGTCTGTAATGCTGTTACCATGCACCGCATGTCAGTCAACGCTAAGCTTGGGTGTGGTAACAAGACAGTCCTAAATTCTCAGTGGCCTAGAACTGAGTAAAGATTTATTTCTTCCTCACCTGCCCATTGTGGGTTTGCTGGAGCGTTGCTCATGAACCAAGCTGACAGAGGCTCTGTGTAGATGCATGCTGCCATGACTGACAGGGCCGGGAAAGGAAGAGCTCCCGCGTCCCACACCGGCAATTAACTGCCTCTGCCCAGAAACGTCACAAGTCATGGCGGCTCATTTTTAACAGCCAAATAGAATCCTGTGGCTGTGCTGAGTTTGAGCAGGTAGGGAAATGCTATTTTACCATGTGCCTAGGAAGAGAGAGACTTGATATATTTGTGAATATCTTTAATAACTATCTAATACCTAAACCACACTTAGGAATGTGCACAAATTAATACTCTCATAACTGCCACTTGAGTGTGAATAACAATGTGTGGCATTGTAATTCATGTATTTTTTCAGGCTAATGAGGAAACAATTTTTAATGCAGAGTATTTGAGTAAAGCTGCTGATTTGGGGGAATTATTCCCTCCATTTATGTCAGTCTTTTTCATTCCCCTGCTTTTCTGAGAACAATATTCATTTATTCACACTTTTCTCCTGTGTAGCTTATTTAACTTAATATAAGTGCTAAGTTTTCTAGATGGACACAGTTGCCTGCTAGGTTGATTTAACTTTTAAGCTGAAAACAACCACATAGAAAGATATTTAAATGACTGTTCTTGCTGCTGCAACTGCTACTACTGCTACCACTAATAAAAAGTTCTGTGTTTTGTGTTATGTATTTTACCACCTAGTGACACCTTCACAGGGCCTTATGCCCAACATGTAATTACTGATTCTAGTTGGTATGGGTTTTTGTGTATTGTCCATTTCAATATATTTAAGGTTTTATTTTGTAATAATTCTGGCTTTATGAACATTAAAATAAAATCTGAAAGTACCCATATGCATGGCATGGGTATTCTAGGTTGCAAACATTGTAATAAATTGTAGGCTTCATAAAATTAGAGCTCAGGTAAGAATACCACTTCCATTTATGGAAGCGTGTGGAAACTCCAGTCTCCTTACTTGTCATTAAATTCAGGTCAATGGAGATTGTCTGCCAATTGCTTCTCCCATTTCAATGGATTTTATATTTTCTACATATTATTTTGTTCTCCATCCCAAAAGAATAGTCTTATACATGTTTTCTCTTGAAAACATTAACATATTCTATCATGTATTTTATTTTGTGATAAGGACATTTAAGGTAATATCTATCCTCTTAGCAAAGTTTTAAGTATACAATTCAGTATTGTTTACTATAGGCACTATTCTGCGCCTCTAGACCTCTAGGACATATTCATATTGCATAACTAAAACCTTGTACCCTTTGACTAATACCTTCCTGTTTTCCCCTCCCCCAACCCCTGGCAACCACCATTGTACTCTCTGCCTCTACACATTTGACTATTTTAGATTCCTTATAAAAGTGGGATCACATAGTATTCTCATTCTATGACTGTCTTATTTCACTTAGCATAGTGTTCTCCAGGTTTATCCATGTTGTTGCAATGCATTTCCTTCTTTTTCAGAGACTAGATAATATTCCATTGTATGTATATACCATATTTTCTTTACCCATTCATCCATCTATGGATATTAGGTTGCTTCCATGTCTTGGCTATTGTAAATAATGCTGCAATAAACATGAACGTGGTGACATCTCTTTGAGATCCTGATTTCAGTTCCTCTGGCTATATACCCAGAAGGTGAGACTGCTGTATCATATGGTAGTTCCATTTTTTATTTTTTTGAGGAACTTCTACACTGTTCTTTATAGTGGCTGCACCAATTTACATTTCCACCAACAGGGTTAGTTACAATTTTGTCCATCCTTGCCAATTCTTGTTATCTATTTTTTAATATAATAGTCATTCTAACAGATGTGAAGTGACATCTCATTGTGGTTTTGATTTGGATTTCCCTGATGATTAATGTTGAATACGTTTTCATATACTTCATGGCCGTTTGTGTGTCTTTTTTTGAAGAAATGTCTCTTCAAGTCCTTTGCTCATTTGCTCACTTTTTATTTTTTGTTTTTTGTTTTTTTGCTTTTGAGTCATGGGATTTGCTTATATATTTTGGATATGAACACCTCATCAGATAAATGGTTTGCAAGCATTTTCTCCTGTTACGTAGGTTGCCTTTTTATTCTGTTGATTGTTTTCTATGCTGTACAGAAGGTATTCAGTTTGATAGAATCCTGCTTGTCTATTTTTGTTTTTGTTGCCTGTGCTTTTAATATCACATCCAAGAAATCATTGCCAAGGCCAATGTTAAGAAGATTTTCCCCTATGCTTTCTTCTAAGAGTTTTATCACTTCATGTTTTACATTTAAGCCTTTAATCCATTTTGAGTTGATTTTTCGTATGATGCAAGATAAAGGTCCAATTTTATTCATTTGCATGTTAATATTCAGTTTTCCCAATAGCATTTATTGAGTGACTATCCTTTCCCCATTTATTATTCTTGGCACCCTTGTTGAAGATCAGTTGACCCATTACTTCATTTATCAATAAAATGTACTCCCTTCTTTCCTATTTGCCAATCATATTTGTTTTCGTCATTCAGAAACCTTTTTTTCTCTGACTTCTCCAAAGTAATTCCTACACGATCCCAGGACTTCAGCATATCTGTTAACACATATGTACATTCAGGTTTAGCTATCACTGGCCTTTACTTAAAAATATTGTTCATGGTTTTATTAGGCTTTAATGTTTACTGTCTGTAAATAAACCTAAATAAGCTAAGAATCTACTTCCTTTATAATTCCCCATAATACATTGGCCTGCTATCACCTAGCGACATCTTAGATGAAGAACAAACATCACTTAACTCACATTGCAAAGTTGCACTTCTGTATATAAGCCTTCAAATTAGCACATTCCTAAGGCTTAAGAAAAATCGATTCAGGATGATAATACCACAAGTAAGTATTAACCTAACTAACACATGTGGGTAGATTAAGTGATATTAAAATACTTTGATAAATAAAAATTGATACTTAAAATGCAAGTTACTATTATTGGTAACAGAAAAAAGATAAAGGACCTATTGAATTATGCTTATTTAAAATATATTTTGAAGATGGTTTACAGCAAAATGCATATGAATTTTATAATACAATAAGCACATTTTGTAAAATTTTATTGTTTCTCAAAAATGATTTCAGTGAATAGATTTATATTTCTTTTACCAGAGTTCAAATTCCAACCACTAGTATTGGACTGTAGGCCTTTTATTTCTTTTATGCACCAAAGGGAGTAAATCAAATATAAAATATGGCCAAAGATAATTTTTGGAAAAGAAAACATCTCTTGGCAAGAATTTAACCTGGAATTTTCTTATTAATAAATGAGGAGTGTGTTTGGTGGACTGGATTATGTTGTGCAGGCTTTCCCATGGACCAATGCCCAGTTTGAATATTCTTTTTTTGAATACATAAACAGATGTGCCCAAATTCTTTTTTGCCATTTTCATTACTCAGAAGCTTTAAGAAGAAAGTTGCCCAAATAAAATACTGACTGTGGAAAAATTATTTAGAATGCAAATATATCCCTTTGTTTTATTTTTAACTAGATTTAGCCCTTACTCCATACTCCACATTGAATTCAGTTTAGTAAGCACAACTTTGTTTTGTGTAAAGAATTAATAACCACCCCAATGGTAGAGAATACATGGCTGGTAGAGATCACTTATTAATCTGAAATCAGTTTTATCATTGAATGCTTCATCAATAGTATTTCTATGTTCAATGTAGAGGCTTTGCCCTGTGAGAAGAGATTTATCACCAAACCAGCTAACTTTCCATGTAGTTTTTAGCATTTTGCCTGTCATGGGTTAGATAAAGCGTTTTTCTATATAAAGGGTCTGATAAAGGCCATCAGATTGACAGCACATAGTGATTTTTTGTAATAACTAGTAGATGATACTCAAATATAAAATGTAGATTTTAAAAAGTCATGGCCAGGTGCCGTGGCTCATGCCTGTAATCTCAGCACTTTGGGAGGTCAAAGTGGGTTGATCACCAGGGGACAGGATTTCTAGACCAGCCTGGCCAACATGGTGAAACCCCGTCTCTACTAAAAATACAAAAATCAACCAGCTGTGGTGGCATGTGCCTGTAATCCCAGCTACTCAGACACTGAGGCAGGAGAATTGCTTGAACCCTGAAGGTGGAGGTTGCAGTGAGCCAAGATCGCACCATTGCACTCCAGTCTGGGCGATAGCGCAAGACTCTGTCTCAAATAAATAAAAAATAAATAAAAGCTAAAAAAAATAACCATTTTCCACCACCACCTCATAATTCTAAGCACTAATTACTGTTCCCATATAATAGTAGAGGTGTGGAGATACACTCTCCAAAGAAAACCTTGGTGCCTCGTAATTTGGCTACAAGACAGAGTTTTTAAAATTGTATTTTTATCTTGGCAACTTGGAGGCACATGGGATCTGTATGGTTGGCCCTTTTTAATGGTGTTCATCACTGGGAATGACATTTCTGTGGTATCCTGGGCCATTCCTGTCCTCAGAGGTATACATCCATCACCCCCCATGGTAAATCCCCACCCAGTAATTGCCAATTTGATTATGGATAAGCTTTCTTTTCCTTTAGTAACATGGGAACTAGACTTTAACCTTCACAAGTGACATCTTTATTTTTAAAAAGGCAAACAATAAAACTTTGGGTTTAAAATCTGAGCAATTTATCGAAAAGATTAAACGTAAGTAGTTTAAGCTTCATAATTGCTTGACCGCACAGCCTTATAGTGTTCAGTAGTTATGGGTTTTTTTTGTTTTGTTTTGTTTTTAACTTTTGAATATATTGAGACATCGTGGAACTGAAGTTTGGAAAAGTTGGTGGTTTGTGGGTTTTTATATTGGCAGCTGACTCTTCTCAACCTCTTGGTGAAATGAAGTTATTTATAAATGCTTCTCTAGTGTACTGTTTTATGTTGAGTCCAACTTACAGTTTTCAAAGCTAAGTACAGTAAAAATGATGTATCTAAATATAAACACTTTTTATTAGAAGACTATATGTGAAACCAGCCTTTACATTAAAATGTTTCCTTTTTTTTCTAATCGGCAATATCTTATTGTGCCCCTTTGAGCTATAACTTTTGATAATAAGTCCTAGTTCTGAGAAACTTTCTCATCTTAAACTAAACCTCATCTTGAACTAAACCACACATACATACACATTTATTTCCCCACAAATTTTTCATAGAAAAAAAAATTCCATGGAGACTTCTAGCTCTGAGGAACGTGTTCCAATTCTGTTTTTAAAATGCAATTACATAGAAGGCATCAAGAGAATTACAAAACTAGCAAATGAAAGAATAAAGTATAAAATAAGCTCCTTAAAATGATTTAATTTGTTTAAACTTTTTAAAAGTTCAACACTTATTTTGACTGAAAATTAAATGTTACCAGGGAGGTTGATGCTGCATAGTTATATAATCAGCTTAATTAGTTGATATGGGTCATGAAGCAGATGCCCTATTCCAATAGAGTTAGTTCCAGAATTCTAGAGGAAGCCTCTCATGCCCTTAAGAATGGAGCTAAGTCCACATTATGGTAATTGTTATTATAACCTTAGGGGGGGTCAAATCCTTAGAAGACAATGGTGTGACAGATTGCCAAAGCATGAGTTTTGGTGATAGGCATATCTAGGTGTGCATAGAACAGATTTTAGTGAACCTTTCCTTATAATCATCATTATAATTGTTGGATCATGATACCATAGTTATAAATTCTGTAGCTCTGGAGTCAGAAATTCCTGAGTCTGAAGCCCACAAGCTGTATGATCATATGACCTTGGGCAAGTTACTTCAGTGTTAAATCATTTTCAGTTTTCTCACATTTAAAATTAGGATAATAACAAAAATGTCCACCTCATACATTTGTGAGGCTTCTAATGGTCTATGAAAAGCACTTAGCACAATCTTCACACTCATATGTATAAGGCACTATAATAATAAGAGCTCAGTAAATGCCAAATACTATTATATAATGATTAATTCTATTACTAATTATTATTCATGATCCCCTTCCTTTAATTTCCCCTGTATCCCTGACCATATTCCAGGTTTGGTGAGTATAATACACACACTTCCCAAGAGCTGCATGAGTGGGATGCTTTATTGGCTACTTTGTCTGATTTAGAAGGATCTCAGAAGTGGTATTCAGTACCCCAGTGGATGTGCTGCCATGTGAAGCTTCATCAGTGTTCAATGGCAGGGATTGGTTTGCTTGTCCTTGAGTCCTTCATGTCTATTGTTCCTGCCCAAATTGCCATGCAAAATCAGAGTTAGAGGAATTGGAGTGGCTGATGCCTCCAGCAGATTGACTTGAAATTCAACAAAAATTCCTGCCCCCTCATTAAAAAAAAATCTTAATTCCTTTCATGTACCATTGTAGATTCTTTAGATTATTTTATTCACTATAATCTTATAAAGCCAGAATCTATATGGTCCAGTCTCTCAGCACAGGGTCAAATAGGTCAATATCCAAATGTTCATTAAAAATAATTTTGTTTGTCAGGAGATCGAGACCATCCTGGTGAACATGGTGAAACCCAGTCTCTACTAAAAATACAAAAAAAAAAAAAAATTAGCTGGGAGTGGTGGCGGTCGCCTATAGTCCCAGCTACTTGGGAGGCTGAGGCAGGAGAATGGCATGAACCCAGGGGCAGAGCTTGCAGTGAGGGGAGATCGCACCACTGCAGTCCAGCCTGGGTGACTGAGCCAGACTCCGTCTCAAAAAAAAAATTTCTTTGGATTTTTAAAATGTCCCAAAAGGAGGATACTTACAAATCCCATTTTCTTCTTCCAACCCCATGCGACAACTGCTCTCCTCTCTCTCCATCCCATCTTAGTAAAAATCCCACCATTATTCTAAGCCCCTGTGTCTCCTGTTCCTTTCCTCCTTTTCTTTCCTCTTGATTCTACATCACTTATGGACAGACTATTGGTCCAGCTAAAGTCCTCTCCTCAAAAAGTGGTGGGAAGGGAAGACTGAGCCAATCAAATCAAGCATCAAACAATGAAAACCTGTAAGTTCACTAGTTTAGCAAAGATTATCAGGAGAACAAAAGGAAATATCTGGAGCCTTGGGCTCTGAGATGAGCCTAAACAGGCATGAAGGGGCAGAAGTTGTGATGAAGGCACTCTTAAGATGGAGTGAGGTTATATATAAGGGTGCCCACTCAATAGCCCTTCAATAATTTTCACTTGTTCTCCAAGTAGTACTAGATATGCTATTTGTGTTTAGCTGGGTTTCAGGGAAGGCACCTTCAGGAAGAGGAGCCCTAGCTCTGTGAATACTGGATATGCTCAGAAAAGATTCCCAGTAAAAGAGTTAACTTTCTTAAAAAGTTGTACCTGGTTACACAGGAGCTTGATCTTCCTTTACTGTTAAACGTGCAGCAGTTTACAAAATGACTACTTGGGAATGCTTGTTTATTATAAGAACAATTCATGCCAATATTAAGGAAATTATGTTTTCAGCAGTTATCTTTGGCCATATCTTTCCTTCCATTCCTAGTTTCATATCTTGATTAGACCTTTAATATGGCAGCAGCTTCCTAACCTGTCTCCTTAACCCTAGGCTTTTCAGTATCCAATTCATTTGACATCATGCTGTTGGAATAGTTTTCCTGAAACACAGCTCTGATCATGACACTTTGCTGAAACTGTAGCTACCTTTCCATTACCAAGTTAATGTAGTCTACATTTGTCAGTTTGACATTCCAAGATCCTCTTCAGTCTGGTCCTTGTCTGCCTCCTGTCTGCCTTTCACCCGCTCACCTTTCTGCTCTCTTCCAACAAAATGAACCCCTGACCCCATGTCTGCTTTCCCTACATTGTACTTTTCCTTATGCTGTTCCTACCCTGTCTCAAAAATCTTCCTTTTCTTCCTCCACCTATTCACATCCTACTGTATTCTTTTGAACTGAGATCAAATGGAGCCTTTTCCTGTTATATCCCAGTTCTTAAGACATATTTCTACTAAAACCTTCTTTTCTGATTTCTTGAATGTATATACATGAAAATCATACCTGAGTTATACACATTTAGTAAGTTCTTTTATTGAAATATCTAAGATATAGTAAATCAAAATATTTTTGAGATCTGGCGTGTAAACATGTGCATATGCACACATATATATTGTGTGTATATACACACACATACATATGATGGTCCAAGTCAGTTTTATGTAGATTATTCTATACCTGACATTTTGAGGTCAGGATATATATCTAATTAACTTTTTATTTTCTAAAATCTAACAGTTGATTGTTGATTGTGTAATATAAATGTTTGATGATGGATTGGGCATGGGGCCTTTGCACCTTGTAGATATCTAAAATGATATTCAGTAATTCCTTGCCAGTTATTCTTAGTAAAATCAATATGGATTTTGTTTTATGCTTCTGTAATGCATTGTAACACACATAAATAAAAGTACTTAATTCATAAGTCTTCAATGAGTTATCCTTACAGCAGTATAATCACCACTCAGATTAAGAAACAGAACTTTCCCAGATCCCCAAAAGCCTTCCTCATGCTATTTCCCAATCACCAGACCCACTTTTTTCCTCAAAGGTAACTATTATCTTCACCATTAATTTTTTGCCCATGTGATATATATTCATTTATGTCTGGTGTATTTTGCTGAGTATTGTTTTGAGTTTTATTGGTGGTGTTGCTTGTAGCAATGTTCACTTATTTTGCTGTTTTTATATTCTATTGGATTAATAAATATTTATCTATTCTAATGTTGATGGACATTTGTGCTATTGCCAGTTTGGGATATTATGAATAATGCTGCTACAGATATTCTTGCACACATTATTTGGTGATAATAAGTATGTATTTCTCTTGGAGATATCCTTAGGATTGGACTTTCTAGATTATGGGATAGCCATATAATTAGTTTAGGTAGATGTTGCCACCTAAATTTTCCCAAGTGGCCATAACAATTTATACTCCCACTAATAGTGGATGAAAGTTCCTATTGTTCCACAAACTAAGGATTGCTGTGAATTCTTTTCAATTTTAGCCATTTGGGTAGATGTGTAAGATTGAAGTTTTAATCTACATTTCCCTGATGACTAATGAAATGAGCAATTTTTCATGTTTCTTGGTTATTTGGATACCTTCTTTTACGAAATGCCTGTTCAAGTATTTTGCCCATTTCTCTATGGGGTTGTCTGTCTTGACTTATGAGTTCTAGGAATTCAAGATAGCATCCGACTTAACCTTTTTGCTAATTAAATATATATTATAAATATCTTTCCCTACTTTGTAGTTTGCCATTTGACTGTAGTAATTATGCCTTTTTAATTTTTTCAAATAGACTTAATTTTTTGAGTGAAAAATGTTAAAAGCAAAATAGACTTAAATTTTTAGGTTTTAGCCTCACAGCAAAATTGAGCAAAAGGTACAGAGATTTCCCATGTATCTCCTACCCCAGTACCCAGTATTCATAACCTCCCCCACTATCAGAGTAGTACATTTGTTACAATCAATTAACCTTCATTGGTACAACATTATCACCCCAAATTCATAGTTTGAACAAGGGTTCATTCTTTGTTCTCTAGGTTTGTATAAATGAATACTGATATGCATCTACTTTGATGTCTTTTGGTCGAACAAATTTTCTAATTTTAATGTGGTTCATTTTATCAGCTTTTCTCCTTAGAATGAGTGCTTTCTCTTTCTTGTTTATGACATAATTACCTACTCTAAGTTAGTGAATGAATACTCTCTCCTATCCCCTGTTTACTTTTAGAAGCTTATCTTGTCTCTCACAGTTAGAGCTACAAATCTTCTGAAATAGAATTATTGTATATCACACAAAAAGGGGCACAAGATTCATTTACTTGATGTATGAGTATTTAATTGATGCAGTACTATTTAAACGACTATATTTATGTAGTGTCACATTTGTTGTATATGAAGTAGCTTATGTATGTAGGTTTATTTCGGAGCTGTCCATTGTAATCTATTGAACCATTTGTTTATCCTTATGCCACAAATGTTTGTTTGTTTGTTACTGGTATAGAAATACATTTTTAACCTTTAACATAAAATTTCTGTATGCTGACCTCAAATTTACTTATTTTAATAGTTTATATGTAGGTCTATGTCAATAATTATGCAATATTTTCTAATTTTTATGCATTTTACTTAGTGTTCTTGCCTTATTTCTGTGGTCAGACCTCAATTATAATGTTGAATGAATGTGGTGATTGTGGACATCTATTTCTTTTTGTGGTACCATAAAGAAGTCTTTTAATAATTCACCATTAATTATGAGTTTTTGGTAGATTTTATGTGCATGTGTGTGTGTACATTTTATCAGATAAGTACTGTCTACATTTAAATTATTTATTTATTCATTTATTCATTTATTTATTTTTTTAGAGGCAGAATCTTGCACTGTCATCTAGGCTCCAGTGTACTGGTGCAATCATAGCTCTCTGCAGCCTCAAACTCCTGGGCTCAAGTGATCCTCCTGCCTCAGCCTCCCAAAGTACTGAGATTATGTGCATGAGCCGCCACACCTGGCTTATTTCAAAATTTTCAAAATTATTTTAAAATTATAAATGGATTTTGAATTTTATTAAATACTTTTTCATAATTATTGAGTTAATTTTTGTTCATTTCCAGTTTAATTCTTCTGCAGCAAGACACCATGATTTTAGTCTTCTGACATTTGTTGAGACTTGTTTTATGGTCAGCATATAGTCAATTTTAATAAATATCCCTATGCACTAGAAAATTATGTGTTTTGCAATTTTGAGATGAGGTGTTCTATGTAGTGTAATTAACTCACATTTGTTAAGTATATTGTTTCTATCTTTTACAGCCTGATTATATTTCTGCCTGCCTACGTCTATCACTTATTCTAAGAGATGAGTCAAAATCTAATAAGATATTAGATTTGTCTCTATCTCCTCTTAGCATTATGAATTTTTACCTTTGCCAGTGTGAAGGCTGTTATTTAATGCATATAAATTTAGAATTATAATTACTTTCAGATAAATTAATCATTTTATTATTAAGAGATATCCCTTTTTAACTCTAGTAACACTGATGTTCTTACTTCTTTGTTATTGTAGTAGAGCTATATCAACTTTCTTTTGGTTTGTGTTTGGATTATATTTACCATTTTTACTATAAGCCTTTGTGTTTCCTTGTATAACAGTTGTCTCTTGTAAAATATATATAGTTTTTATTTTATTCAGTCAGATAGTCTTTGTTTAGTAACTGGAGTAATCTGTTTAGTTTATTTACTAATACATTTTGATCTGTCATTGATCAAATCTTTGATCTATCATTGTACTGTTTGTTTTCTATTTGTGATTTTTGTTCTATATTAATTTTTCTTTCCTTTTTTGCCTCTACTTTAATGAATCTATTACTTTTAATATTTCAGTTATCCCTCCATCAATTTGTTATTTATACAAGTTGTGCTTCTTTAAGTGGTTACTCTAGAGAGTACAACATGTAATACATGCTGGCATTAGTAAAATTAGAGGTAAGTCATTACATTTATTAATACTCAGACAGTGAAATGACCTAACAGCATTTAACTCTATTAGCCCCTTACTCTCTTTTATATTATTGTTGTTAGATGTTATTGTTTTATATAGTAATAATTTATATACATTTACCCTCATATTTGTCCTTTCTATGATACTTATATTTTCTTGAAATCTTTGTGCTTTCATGTGGATTCATTTTCTTTTAAAAGGTCTAAAGAATACCTTTTATTATCTCCTTTAGTGTGATCTGTAGGTAACAAATTCTCTAGTTTTTATTTCTCTGAAAGTATACCTATTTACCTTTATTTTCAAAGGATATTTTTGTCAAGTATAGAATTCTTGGTTGTCAGATTTTTTTTCAGCCTTTTGAGGCTACCATTCTATTGTCTTATGGCTTTCACTGCTTCAGTTAAAAAGCTGTCATCTTATTGTTCCTTTGAAGGTTGCAGATATTTTTGTCTGTCTGCTCTTAGGAGTTTTCTGTTTTTCATTGTAACAGTTTTACTGTGTTATACCTAGGGGTGTGTGTGTGTGTGTGTGTGTGTGTCTGTATTAGTCTGTTCTCATGCTGCTAATAAAGACATACCTGAGACTGGGTAATTTATAAAGGAAAGAGGTTTAATGGACTCACAGATCCACATGGGTGGAGAGGCCTCACAGTCATGGTGGAAGACGAAGGAAGAGCAAAGGGACGTCTTACATGGCAGCAGGCAAGAGAGCATGTGCAGGGGAACTCCTCTTTCTAAAACCATCAGATCTTGTGAGACTTATTCAGTATCATGAGAATAGCACGGGAAAAACCCACCCCCATGAGTCAATTACCTCCTACCGGGTCCCTCTCACAACACGGGAATTATGGGAGCTACAATTCAAAATGAGATTTGGGTGGGGACTCAGCCAAACCATATCAGCGTCTTTTATATTTATTGTGCTAGTTTTACAGTGCCTCTTGAAATCTGTGGCATGATAGTTTTTATCAGTTTTGGAAAATTCATAGTGGTTATTTCTTCAAATACTGCTTTTGCTGTATTCTCTATTTTCTGTCCTTTTGAGACTCCAATTATATAGAGGTTAGAACTTCTCCCATAACTCCACATCTCATGTCCTTTTTCCTATGTTTTAAGATTCCTTTTCTTTATTTAATGTAACTACTTTATTTGGACTTATCTTCCAGTTTACTAATTTTGTCTTCTATTATTAAAGTTGACTATATAGAGTTATTAATTTTCAGTTACTGCTTTCTTTCATCTAAAATTTCAGTTTCAAAAAGTTCTTTGTAATTTCCAGTTTTCTGCTAAAATTACCAACATTTGTATCACATTTCTGAAACATAAAATTGTCACAATTATTTTAAAGTCCATTTCTGATAATTCCAATATCACAATCTCCCATGGGTCTCCTTCTGTTGCATGGCTTCTACTGTTTTCCCAGTTTTAGGTTATGGGGTGTTGCCTTGTTGTACCTAATTGTTTTTATTGAATCCCAACATAGGTGTGAAAAATTGTAGAGAGAGTATGATACTCTGGATTATGTGATCTTCCTTCATGGAGGATTTACTTTTGCTCCTGATGGGCAGGAAGACTAGGATCAGATCACCCAATCCAATTATAGATTGAACAGATATAAAGCAGGGTTTCAGTCTTATTGAGTACATGGTTATTAGCAGTTAAAGTTTAGCCTCTCTGGAATTCAACTGGTTGGGCCTGATTCCAGTTTTTTTCCCTCCAGCCGCTTTAGACTTTAGAAGCTTTGCTCAACTTCTTAGCCTCTCAGCTTCTAATTTATGCTTACTTACTTATTTTCTTAGAAGTATTTTGTAATTGGTGAATACCTCAGAAAAACACTGAATGTTGGGCTGATATCTCTGGACAGACTTCACTTTTCTCTGGGATATTGGCCCCTCAATTCCTTGCTGCTTGGGAGTTTTCCAATGCCTTATTTTTATATTTTTGGTTCGGCTTCTCTAATTATTATAGGTGGGAGGGTTGATTATCAGTAAACGAATCTTCCATCACCAGAAGAAGAAATCAATAAGATAATCTCTTGAATAATAATTTGTTTTGAATTCAAAACAGTATCTTTTTTTTTTCTATTTTTTTGAGATGGAGTTTTGCTCTTGTTTCCCAGGCTGAAGTGCAATGGTGTGATCTCGGCTCACTGCAACCTCCTGCTCCTGGGTTCAAGCGATTCTCCTGCCTCAGCCTCCTGAGTAGCTGGAATTACAGGCATGCGCCACCACGTCCAGCTGATTTTTTATTTTGAGTAGAGACGGGGTTTCTCCGTGTTGGTCAGGTTGGTCTCAAACTCCCGACCTCAAGCGATCCGCCCGCCTCAGCCTCCCAAAGTGCTGGGATTACAGGCATGAGCCACCGTGCCCGGCCCAACAGTCTCTATTGAAACAATAAAGATAGGTTTAAAAAAATACAAATAAGCTATTAATTTTAGCTCATAGTGGTATTTCAGATTTTGACAATCAACTCAAAATTTTTCTTAAAAACTTTGAAGCACAGTTTTAGAGAAACATTATGTTTTTCTGATTTTTAACTTGAAACAAAATTTGGCAAACTTTATACATTGTTAGAAAAATATGCCAATTGTTTGCTTGAATGATTTCCTATTTTTCCTTGTTATGGGTATGTTGAAAAGGTTATTAATAGTGCCATTCATTATCAGTAAGTTAATAGAATACTTCACTCAAGTACAGCTGCATCATTTAACAACAGGGATACATGCTAAGAAATGTGCCTTTAGGCAATTTTATCATTGTGCAAACATCAAAAAGTGTATTTACACAAACCTAGATGGTATATAGCCTATTACACACCTAGACTATATGATATAGCGTATTGCTCCCAAGCTACAAAGCTATATAGCATGTGACTGTACTGAATACTGTAGGCAATTGTAACATGATGGTATTTGTGTATCTAAACATATCTAAACATAGAAAAGGTACAGTAAAAATATGGTATAAAAGATAAAAAAGGTACAACTATGTATGGCAGCTTCATTAGAATCTTACAAGACCACTGTTGTATATGCGGTCTATCATTGACAGAAAAGTTATTACATGATGCATGACTGTACGTTAATAAGAGTCATTTTCTAAATTAGGTTATTACAAGTAACTATAAAAGTGGCAAACTTCCATTTGCATCACTATGGAAATTTTATAATTAGAGCTTAATTTTTTGAGGATCTGCTAATTAATGTCAAAAGGAAACCAGTGTTATTTACCTGTTATTTTTATAATGATTGTGTTAAACAAAGATACACGGTGCTCAATGTGGAGTAGAACATTTGGACAGTAGAGGGTGCAATTGTACCTTTAGTTCTGTATTTTAGTCATTAGAAATTAGTATTTAATGGCTGAGAGATAAATTTGAAGAATGTACTGTTTGTTGAAGCTGTACACTATGGAAGTGTATCTGAAATAAAATGAGTCATGTAAAGAAGGAGTACAAATTTCTCTTGTCATGTGACGCTTTGCTTTACCTTGTACTTTTAAAAAATGAAACATTTAAATCTCAATCAGAAACTATTTGCTAAAAATATTATTTTTAACTGAATAAAGAATATATTTTCTACATATAGAAAGGCATATCATATCAACATGACATTTTTCTGTTGTGGAGCTTTATTAATTTTAATTACATATGTTTTTCCTCTTGGGAAATGGTGCTTCCAAAAGGATTAGGTATATTGATGACTGCATCATGAGACTCCCAGTTTGTGAGAGGAAAAATCTAATTAAAACCACTAAAGATAAATGATGCAATGCCAAGAGGGTTTTTACATTCACATGGTTATTAATGCTAAGGTTTTGTTGAAGATCTAGACGTTTCACACAGTTATGAATCAGAAACTTAGATTTCTATTTAGACACTGAAGCAGCATTATAACATTGCAGTTAAAATCTTAATTTATAAAGATTTTTGGGATATATGTATGCGAGGCTTTGACTTTTTATCTTCAAATTTGACTCTTTAATAGATAAGGATTTGTTTTATTTTCTCATAGGAACGGCTTGTCTTTAGGTTTTTTTAAGGTTACAACAATTCCTTTTTCAAGACCTATATTCAAGTCTAATAAATTTGAAGGGCTTACGAAGTATTCTTTCTGACTTTTTAAAATTACAGAAAACATCTACCTGAGAAATATTCTTTTTTGCATTAACAGACCATATATTCCTGTCTTTTGATTTAATTGAACAACTATTTAACATAGCATTGTGACTTTATAATTATTGCTAATTCCCAAAGGTTAGCACTTTCATATTCAACTGATTGTGATGTTAAGCTTATGATTTTATATCTAGGGCCTACTCTGACATTCTATGGAGAAAGCAAAGCAAGAACAAGGGAGGGGAGGTGGGAAATAAGTATATGTATGTTAAGAATTAAGTTAGTGAAGGAATTTTGCAGACGGATGTAAGTTTGCTTCTTGAACTTTGTTTAAATCTTAACTTTCAAATTATAAATGATCAGGTAGGACACAAGCATTGGTTAATAATCACAGAAGTTATTAAGTATATTAATTGAAAGCATCTGCTTTCGAAATAATGTCAAATGGTATGAATAGTTTTCTACAAGATGTATGTATTAAGAAGCACTAGTAAAGAAGGCCAACTCCAAATAAAGCAGTCAGCTTTTGGAAGAGTAGCTGGAACTGTGGAAGAAACAAAAAAGAAATTGCAAAACTGTTGATCCTGTAGACATTGCCAGTGTTACATAAAAGAGCACTGTACCTTGAAGACAACATATTATAAGCCTAAGAGTAAGAAAGAAGGTGAGATTATGGTGATTTAAAAGTGCATTGAGAGAGTTGAAAAAAGTAGTTGGATATCAAGACACATTATTTCCTAGAAAAAAAAAATCAGAGTGACAGGAAGAAAACATAGTTACCATGGGCCTTAAACAGGCAAATATGTTGTTCAAATAGGGATGTCTGTATTTTTTTTTTTCCGTAAAAGAAAACCCATTTTAAAGTTAAGCCTCTGATATATTTGATTTGTTACATACAGAAAGGCTTAAACTAAGCCTCTGATATGTTTGATTTATTAAATATTACACAACACCATCAATAAACAGAAAAGTTTTCCCTTTTGATTCTTTTCCATCAGAGAGGTGTGTTTTGCATATTAAATAAATAATTGTTGACTGCATTTACTCCTACCTTTATTTATTCAACGCAATTAGCCAGTATAGTGAGCGCCTTCCTGTTCTAGGTGTTGATGAACAAAATAGACATAATTCTTTGCTTTCATAGTTTGCAGTCTAATGGGAGATGTATCTATTTAACAAATATTTATGCAAATATTAGGGTTAGTGTTAGGGTTAGAATGCATAATATATAATTATGCATTGTGATAAAGTGCTTTTAGAAGGGAAAACATTATGGGGATGATTCTGAAGGATTATCAGAGAGAGTTTTTTTAGGGAAGAACTGAATAATAGATTTATTGAATAAACGACTCAAGAGATGAGAGGCGGTAATGGGGAAGTGATAGGGCTAGGATTTGAAGGCAGTGAAAGGGGTTGGGAATAGGTCTTCACGGGCAAAAAGAGAATTCCCATTGGAAGCTATGAAATGTTAAAACGTAATTGCTTAATGCTTGGAGAACTTAAAGAACTAAAGGATCACTGTAACACTTTGGTAATTAATTACTCATCAAATGCTCTACCTTATTTTGATCCCATTGTAGTCCTTCCTTGAACATTTTCCCAACCTAAGCAATAATCCTGTGACCCAGTCTAATTTTAAAGGGAGGAAATGTGATTATGGATCAAATGGCAAGGCTAATCCTTCCTGTAGGCACCAAATTTGTTATAGGTTCATGGTTTTCTGTCATGTCATTGGCTGTGGCCACAGGCTGGGCAAATTGTGGTTTGAAAGGGGAGATGTGAGTAGTTGACAGTAGTGTTTGTGGGACGAGAACTGTGTGTTCTTGTCTCAGATATTGCTGTGTATGTAGATAGCAATAGGGGATTTCACAAATGGAGAAAATGCTTGTACTTTCTATTAAATTGTCTAACTGACTTTTAAAGTATTAAATGCCATGAATACTCAGGTTCAACACTGAAAGTATTAGAAGAAGGAAGGTTTAGTTGTTAAACAATGTATATATTTACCATTTATTTATATGGTATATACAGTATGTAATATTTTATGTATTTACTGTATATTTATTTTGGAAATTCATAATACATACTGGAATGTTAAAAGTACTGATATTAATGCTGAAAGAAATCTCTTTTCTTACATTTTTCTCAATCTCTCCCAAACATTTTTGACCATGAAACCCTTTTTCATTACATTTATTACCATTTTAAGGAACTAGTGTTCTTTAGTTCACATTCTGAGGGAAGCCCTGCATTAGAGTCGCCTGGTTGCTAGCAGAGCTTTCTTTGACACTCCTCTTAGAACAACATATTTGCCTGCTTAAGATCCATGATAACTATGTTTTCTTCCTGTCGCTTTGAATATTTTCTAGAAAATATGTGTCTTTATACAACTACTTTTTTTTCTTGAAAGAATCACCACTTAAAAGATTCCACCTCTCAATCTTGGTGCACTGGGGATTAAGTTTCCAGCATATGAACTTTGGGGGAGACATTCACATCATAGCTAACACATTTGCTTTTTTTTTCTGTGGGAGGTGGGATAGGATGGGATGTTAAGCCATGGCATATGTTGCTGTCGCTCCTTTAATTATCTGTGTTTGTGTGTTTGTATGTATGTGTGTATATATATATATATATATATGTTATTTGTGTGTGCCCTTGAGAGTGACACAAAGTAAACTAAAAAATAGACCAAACATGGAAACACTGTTATCTTAGGTAAGTTTTAGTTCTGTGACTGCTGAGAGAATATTACTTGCTGTTTTCTGATGGAGGGTCTAACCAGTGGAAACTGGAAAATGAAAGTAAGCAATTTTCACTAAGTTCTCTATGTTCCTAACAGCAGCAATTGCTTTTAATATTCCACAAATAAACATTGTGAAGATTTCCCTGTTATTTTTTCCACTTAAAAGTTGTAGTCAGCATAGATGATTTTCTAAAGAAACTAGATGATTAGAATTTTGGCTGTATTATAATCTGGGGAAAAATTAGATGAATTTTCCATAATGACTCTCTACATTAACTCTTTGAGTAAAAAATTTGTATGTAATACAGTGACTCTAGACAGACACTATTTTGTGCTAATATCGAAAAAGTGTGAAAGTTCCTATTGTACATTTATTTATATGGTGCATTGAAACTATATGATACTTTAGATATTGCTGCTTTGGGTAACTTCTTCATTATATAGGTGTTTGAACATTTGTCTTTTAAGTTTAAATCTGGACCACTAATATTTATTCTTTACCTACCAGATTAAATGCCTGCGCTTTCAATAGTGAATTTTTAAAAATCCAGTCTAGACCATGAAGGAATTACTGAATCTTTTCTAAAAACCTACATTAGGCAAGGCGAATGATAATGTTATAGTTAGTTACAAATACATAGTGAATGTATGCATCTCCTGGGCCCCAGTCTGGGGCTTCTATCCTTGTTTCAAGAATAATACGTGGCAATATCTTGGCCCTGGAATGATATCCATTTGCTTTACTAGCCTACTATTTCATTTGCCTGTCGTTAGAAAAGTGGATTTCTGGATTTCCATGTCATGATGATTATAGAAAAGTCACAATTTGAAGATTCCTTAATTTGAAGCTAGGTGATATTTACATGCCCATTAAGTTAATGAGAGTGGAGATCTCCATGTATTTCCCTACTATGTCTTTTTGCCTGCAAAGTCCCCTCTCCCTTGAATCACTGACATTCTCACAATATAAATAAATTTCTTGACATCTTTCTCTTGCCCAATGCAGTCATTTTACCTACTAATAAAAATTCAATTCACCCAAATTTCTATTTCATTGTCCTTCTTACATCTTTAGTATTTTCTTACCTTATTATTTTTAAAGAGTTTGCTAGCAAAACTTCAGTTTTCTTTACTTTAAATTTTGGTTACAAAACCTGTAAGAAGAAAATGGCCAAGTTATATCAACTGCTAAATACTAGTTAAAATACAAACAACAGCAAAAAAGAAAAATCATGGACTAGAGAGCTATTCTATAAGCCCCACAATATCAAATCTGTTTTCAGAATCAAAATTACTTTTAAAAGTACTTTAGAATATTTTGTGGAAAATATTGGTGATTTGCCTTAGTAAAAGATGCACATTTAATATACCAGAAGAATCACTGAAATGGAACTGAGCAACTCTAACTTATTTATCATACAGGTATGTTGCATGCTCATGTACATATTCATTACGCTTCAAATGCAGTAAAATGGTGTCTTGTGAATAAAGCATTTTAAATTCTATTTTATGCATTTAAAAATTTTACACTTATTTCAAAATACAAAAAACCTAAGATTTTTCTTGATTTTTTTTTCTTTTGGCTATTGTAAATGAGCAGCTGACTAAAGAGTACAAATAAATATTCATTTTATTAGATAGCTCATGAGTTTTCATGAGAACTAGTTTAGCCTGAGACCCAATAATAACTTCCCGTCATCTTAAGAAGGGGACTATAAAAATTCATTTCACCTAATATTAAGCATGACACTAATTCAGTATTAAATGCTAAGTACATTAGCAATTATGGTACAGTACGCTGTTACTTTCCAAGTCTCTGCAGTAAGTTTTTCATCATTAATGGTTTATTATTTTTTTCTTTTCTACGCAGAACTTACCATTTGAAATAGTATAACTTGAAAACAGCCAAACTATTTCAATTTTTACTTATATCCATGTAAATATATATTCCTTATGGCCAAATCTATCCACTAAACACAATTATAAAACTAGTTCTATAGGAATTAATAAAATAGCAGGCACTTGAATCCCTGTACTTAATTCACAGGGAATCAATGTAAGTTCCAGTTTCTGTAAAAACGAGAAAGCAAGAAGGGATCCTTGAATTATTGTCTAATTTATCAAAGTATAATTAAAATTCTATTGTCTGACTCATCCCCCTTTATAGTCCAAAGACAATTCCGGTTGTGCATTATTATTCATTGCAATAGGATGATTGCTTTCCTAAAACATATTCACACAAAGTAAGGTATAAGTGGGTTTGTAATGTGCCTAAAATAATAGGTATTATCATTACAGATCTTCCTTGGTTTTACTTTTCTATCAGTAATGTGGAAAGCAAAATTTGAAAATATTTATAAACTAGAGAGGCTCAGATATTTTGAATTGAATAGGGTGACCAACTCTCCTGGTTTGCCCGAGACTGGAAGATTCTTAGAACTTCTAGTTTTAAAGACAGGACAATTTCAAGCAATTTTAGGATTAGTACAATATCTGGCAAATGGGTTCAAGTTACTTACCCTGAGCCAGAATGTAATCTTGTTGAAATAAAGACAGGACAGTTTTGTGAATAGGAACTTTTTGAAAACCTTGTTGCTGCTCTTTCAGGATTTTCCAAATTTGTCCTCTTCACCTCCCTGACCCCTAAGTCAAGCAAGTTGATGTTAAAGACACTCTTCTCCCTCTGGATACAGAATAGGACAGTAGCAACACTTATAAGTTCTGCAGAAAGTAATGAGGGGTAGGGGCCTCAGCTCTACATCACCTAGTCTGGATATGAAGCCAGTCTTTGCCATTGATTAGGTGAATGATTCTGTGACTCCATTTTCTCTAATATTAATAGAATATTAATAATATTGAACTTATAGGGTTGTATGAACAATACCTATCATGCATTAAGAAGTCAAGGAAGTTAGTTAATTTTTTGTGATCTTGATTATGATTAGCAACTTAGAACAGACCGTTATGTCTGCCAGTAATAGCTTTAAAATCTAGATTCCTAGGAGGATTTGTTACTTTTAGCAATCTTCTGCCAGAGGAAGCTTCTGTCTCCTGAAAGGCTCAGCTATATTTTTGTTTGTTTATTTTTTCCCATTCAAGATATACACATGAAATGGCAGAAGAAAATTTCAAAACTTAAGATTCTTCCAGGAAATACAGTGTCAGTGGAATGGATAAGTGGATAAAATTAGCACAGTTCTTTTGGGCTAATTATGTTTTTAGTGAAGGATGATAAATTCTACAGATTTATTTTTGAATAGCCAGTATTATAATAAAGCTACTTTATTGGAATAGCTGATTAAATGATTCTGAGAATCCATTAAGGAAGGCATGTCAGTTTTTATTCTCAATTATGAGGGTTGGGTGCAAGACTAAAGAGCGTATTGGAGTTCAACAGGCCACAGTTTGGTCTGGCTACCAGTAGAACTTTGCTTCTATTAAAGTTATGAAAAAGGAAGACTGCTGAAAAACAGGTTGTGAGTTGTTTCTGGAATTCTAGAGTATGAAGTCAGTTCCTTCAAAATTGCATTGTTCTAACTGTTAGCATCTAATGTCAAAGCTTCATCTCAGATAGGCAGTAGGGCAGGGCTCAGATCAAGCCATTCTCCTCTGCTCTATCCCTGAGGGAATCTGAGGTAGACACTTCCTAATTGGCAGAAAGTAGACTTGTGCCTGATCTTTGATCTTGTAATTTAGCCAATTAAGTTTACTACATGACACTTAGTAAAGATAATTTGTCTGTTAAGATGTAATTGCAGGACTTTGATTTTTCACATAAGGTTTATTTCCAGCATTTACTAAGTACAACACAGAAGATGTTTAAGAAAATATTGGAAACACTCAAAAGGTTGAGATGGAAACCTGGTCGCTCAAGATCTAAACAGCTGGTCAAAAGCATAATTGAAAAACATACCTAAAATATTTATTTTTACTTTAAAAATGAAAGAGAAAAGGCTAGAATCCTGGATTTTGCATATGAAATTATAAAGCATTTAAGGGGAAATCAATTTAAAAAAATAACACAGCCTGAGATAACTAAATATATTCTATTCCTTGAACACCTTTTAAAGTCAATTGTAAAAGTCATGTCTTTTCAGCTGTTTACTCTCTTTGTGTTTGTTATAACAGATTCCTGACTCTCAATATCAGATTCATCCTGGAACAGATTTTATATCATGAGATGTAAATTTAAAATGAAAATGTAATGTGTATACATCCTATAGTTGCATGTAGATATGCCAGCTTAAATACTGAAAAGTATTTACATAATTTAGTGTAAAAAAACTCACTTTTTTCCAAAATGCCTAAATATTTTTGGTTTTTTTATTTTTGGGGAAAGTGTTTTAGTTTTTATTTTCCTTTGTACATGTAGACAGACTTTCTACAAATGAGGAAGAACCTTCTCTCTTTGTGCTGCTCAAAAACATTAAGTAACACCATTTAAACCCTAAATAAACTCTAAAACATCAATGAAAAACTTATTTAAAATATTTGTTTTCACTTTAAAAATGAACGAGATGGCTGGGCACAGTGGCTCATGCCTATAATCCCAGCATTTTTGGAGGCCAAGGCGGGCAGATCACGAGATCAAGAGATCGAGAACATCTTGGCCAACATGGTGAACCCCGTCTCTACTAAAAATACAAAAACTAGCCGGCGTGGTGGCGGGTGCCTGTAGTCCCAGCTACTCCGGAGGCTGAGGCAGGAGAATCACTTGAATCCAGGAGGCGGAGGTTGCAGGGAGCTGAGATTGCGCCACTGCACTTCAGCCTGGGTGACCAGAGCAAAACTCCGTCTCAAAAAAAAAAAAAATAAAAAAGAAAGAAAGAAAAGAAAAACAAAGAGAAAATTCTGGAATTCTGAACCCAGCTTAGCAGTTGTCTAATTATGTCCTCTATACATTGTATCTGATATATTTTTAGACATAAACTCATGGCTTCATGAACCCCAATAATAGATCTATAGGAAAAAGTCATTTTGTATTAAACATTTTCCCATGGAAATAAAGAATTCCCACAGGTTAAATAAGAATTTGGCCTTTTGCCCGGAAGAAGGAAATTTTCATGGAAGCTTTTTTAGAATACAGTGAGTTATACAAAGTCACAGTACTTCTGCTTGGTTTACTTTTAATTAAAACAACAGTAATTCAGAGCTATTATTATTTTCAATATTTGTAAGTTGCTCATTTCTTCATTGCAAAAGAAAATGTTTTGAGAATGATCCATTTTATATGTCACATTTAGAAATAAATGCACTTCTGAAAGTCTGTGTTGGAAAGCAGAAAAATGAAGTGTCTTGTGTAATCTGCATTAAGAGAATTACTAGATCATAATCTACATAAAAGAATATTTAGGACTATATATTTTGTCATTTAGTCCTCTAATTAAAAACAAGTACACTTTAAATGAACAAGCTTGTTAAGATACCTTGACCTCCCTCCCTCCTTTCCTCCCTTCCTCTGTCTCTAGCTTAAATACAAAAAGTTGTGTATTCAAAAGCAACAGTGTGCAAGTTATTTTGATACTATTCTTTGCTAAGTTTAGAATTGCATTGCAATTCAATTTTATTTTCTGTCCACTTTGTTTTAGTGTTAAGGAATAACCAAACAGAGCATTGAGGATTATAATATTGAGTGCCCAAGAATAGTAATCAAAAGTCTGCCAATGAAGATGCTATAAAATTGGATGAGTTCGTAATGTCTTAAGCAAATATTAGGGATTTAGGTATGTATTAGGCAGATATTTGGGGATTCTAAACATGTGTTCCCATGATGGGAGTGTAACACTTGGATAGAAAGGAAGTTACCTAATTGTGATCATTGTGGGGAGTATTGAGTGGGCAGGGATGAGGGTGGGAGTGGGTAGAGGTGGGGGTGACTGCAGTATAGAGTACAATTCACTGCAGCCTGCGTGGTCTCCCTCTCTCCCTCACGATTTTCCCTCTTCTTCAAAGTTTGTGTCAGGATGTCTTCCTGGCCATTCAAGTGGAAAGATACATTCCTAACAGCTTGGTTGTGAGGAAAGTAATATTTTTAAAGGTATGATTCAGTTTCAAGATGAAATTTTTGGAGCTCGGGAATGATTTTTAACCCCCACCCTCTCCCCGCCAAATTCAGCAAATGGAAGAAGCAAGGCCCATCCGAGAACTATTCCCAGGCACCAGCTCAAGGCGGAGGGCTCATGGGGAAGCTGAGTGGCCTGCTAGGGCCCAAATCGGTTTTTGGCCTTTGCCCTAAAACAGTTCCCCGATGAGAGTTTGGAAGGGGCAGAAAGGAAAGTAACTATCTGGAGCAGGCGAAGAGTAGCAACGCCTCGGGTGCTAAAATCGGAAACCCCACCCCCTACCCCACAACCCTTTCCCAAAGGTAGTAGGCTGAAAGGGGGAATTCCTCGCGGGCGCCGACTCGCTCGCATCTCCTGAGAGGCAAGTTTCTTCGCAAGCGTTAGCCACCTGTGTGAGGCGCTCCGGGTGGGAAAGGTGGCGTGGGAGAAGCGACAGCTCGGCCACACCGCTCGGGAGCTTTCCTTAGTGAGGCCGGCCGTCAAAATACCTCCAGAACTCAGAGCTTTGATGATACAGAGTCCCCTATGCCTTGTACGTCCCTAGGATCTTAGCCCAACATTCTCCGGGCTGGTCTGCTCTGGAGTCAGCTGAGGCCTCCCGAGTTTGCCCGGGGTCCTCCCTGTCCCCCCCCTCCCACCTCCCCACCCCCGAAGTAGCGCTCCCGCCTCGCTCCACCCGCACACCCCCGGCGCGCCTCGGAGGCTTATCAGGCTACCCGCACGCCCCGCAAGCTTCCTTGGGCCCCCGGCGCGAGGGACTCTGAGAGCCCAGCCGCTGCCTCGGAGCCCCCATTCACGTCCCCTCCTCCCGCTCCCCCGCCACCGCGCCTCCCGGCTCTTCTCCCCCGCGCCGCGGCGCCCACCGCGTCTCAGGTTTAATCCCGGGTTGGACCTGCTGGTTTGCTCTCCCCGCTCTGAGCCTCACAGCCAGCCCAGAGAAGTGGAATCTGCACTGAAACTCTGGGTGGCTGGAGCCGGCGGACTGGGCATGCTCAGAAGCCAGGGCTGGCTTTGGTCTCAAGTAGGAAGCTTTGGCACTCGGGAGGCAGCGGCGACTTTGGGGAAAGTTGATCGGAGAGGGGAGGAAGCCTCAAGACGCGGAGCAGCGGCAGGAAGGAGCCCCCGGCAGCCCGGAGGAGCATGGGCACCTTGCGGGATTTACAGTACGCGCTCCAGGAGAAGATCGAGGAGCTGAGGCAGCGGGATGCTCTCATCGACGAGCTGGAGCTGGAGTTGGATCAGAAGGACGAACTGATCCAGAAGCTGCAGAACGAGCTGGACAAGTACCGCTCGGTGATCCGACCAGCCACCCAGCAGGCGCAGAAGCAGAGCGCGAGCACCTTGCAGGGCGAGCCGCGCACCAAGCGGCAGGCGATCTCCGCCGAGCCCACCGCCTTCGACATCCAGGATCTCAGCCATGTGACCCTGCCCTTCTACCCCAAGAGCCCACAGTAAGCAAGGGTGACGCGCCGGGTCCATGTGGCGCCCTGGCGATGGGGAGCTGCGGGTCTCTGTATTGTCTGTCGGCCCCCGCCCCTCCCGCTTGCCATGTCTGTCCTCATCCTCAGAAATGTTTCATTTTAACGGGCACTTCTTGCGGGGCTGTGCACGTTTCTCAGAGCCAGACTCACTGCACATACGTTGCCTTCGTGTCTTTGTCAGATGTCAAGGTATTATTTTTAAATATACATATACGTTCGTATAAGCCACCTAGTGTACGTAGAGTTTGAACACGTCCCAGGTGTGTGTCCGACCGTGTGTGTGAGTGTGAGAGAAGAAATAAAAAGCCCCCCTGTCTCCCAAAAGCCCTGGCAAACCAGCCCAGCTGGAAAATCCTAAATGCAGGCTCATCAGACTTGAAATGAAATGCGTCTGATATCACCCATACTTTCTATGCTTTTGTGGCTCTCCCGGATTTCTCTACCTGCTGGCGCTTCACGCTGGTACCCTTCAACCCTGACGTTCTTGTCATCATCAAAGTGTGAAACATAAGCAAATAGGCATAGAAAAAGGAAGAATTTTTGATTTCCTGAATTGGATGACATTTACAATCCATAAATGGAAGACTAGTCTGTTGATTTTGAAGAAATATTTTTTCATAACATGTGAGGGAGAAGATTGCTTATTTTACTTAAGAAACGTGCATAATGTTACTAATGGAGCATCTCCGTCTCCCAAGAGGTGGTTGCTTGTTTCCAGGGTCAGATACAGATAAGCACACTTATCTTATTTAAAACGTGGACCCATTGTTTGCCTTACTCTTGGCTTCTAATGCAACCACTCTGGCATTGTTCTAGCCTTTTAGGGAACTGTGCAATTCTGATGTTAGTGGGCTTCATAACTTGGATGGGAAAAATTTAATGAAACTTGTTATACAACACTCAACTCAGAGTTCATATGGAGAGTAAAGCGACAGGAACATGAGGTTAACAGAATGTGGGAGAGCACCCAAAAGAACGGCATTTTAAATTAATAGATAATAACATAATTGATAAAACCAAGGATATTGCTGCTTACTCTACTACTAACGAAATCACATTGGCTGGATGGCACGTGTTACGTAATAATGCAAGGTCCATCGAAACCCTTCACTTCATAAATACAACAAGTTAATATAAGGAGAAAGTAAATATTCGATTATCTCTATTTGTATTTATTGGATGTTTTTTGGGGAGAATCACAGCATGTACCAATTACTACTTTTGAAAACTTAGAGTTATACCTATACATGTTGATTCCCATGGAACATTTGCTGTTCATGCAGACTTAGTTTGGGGAGGAGTTTGTATTCTGCGAGGGAGTTGGAAAGAGACAATAAGGATAAACATTTCTGAGATTCTGACCTTACCAAATTGCCCTAATAGTTCAGCAGACTTAGATCTGCCTTAGAAACCTGAGTGATCTGAATAAACTTCAACTTTCTCTGGTAAATTAATTTGCAATCCTGACATGCCTGACTGTTTTAGCTAACGAGGTACATGACCATCTCTCCTGGGCCAAGTTTTGCATAATGAAAAAATAACTCAAAGACAGATCTCTGCATCTTTAAACATTTCATAGGATCTCATTTTTGTATCCGCAGGACTTTTGAGTGACACAGAGCAAACTCTGCTTTTACAAAAAGACCACTTTAATAGGTTTCATAGTGAAGCATGTTCAAGCCAGCTGATAACTCCAGTTAAACATTCCAGCAGAGATTTACAAGATTCTAGGCAGTAGGGAATGAGCTATACAATGTGATAAGTTTAAAAGCCTCTTTGTACATGACTTGTAGAATAACTAGATTGAAAAACAAACAAACGAAAAAGGTCCAGAGTGGAAAATAAAGCTGGTGTGGCAAATAATTTACAGCATCCCATTATAATACACATTTTACCTATCAAACAACACTGTGTGTCCTGATACTGATTTCTTACTAATAACTTGTATTTTAAAGGACTCAGCTCTTAAGGTATTGCCATGATGCTTTGGGTGACTCTGAAGTATTTTATTGAGGAAAATGATAGAATGCCTTCCAAGCTTAAATAATTTTGGAAAAACATCTGTTCTTTTTTCACACTTACATTAAGAAAACTAGAAAAAAATTGGCTTGAGTAGTAGAAAGTGTACCTTTCTTAGGGAAAAAAGAAGTACATTGTATGCAAAATGAATAAATCTTATGTTGTTTGAATGGTTGTACAAGGTAGCTCCACAAAGAGTTAAGAAAACCTGCCAAACAAAAGAAGACTTGTTTGCCTTTCAATGTATTTCACTATGAATAATTTGATTACACGGACTTACTGGCAACAAGTGTTTGTGTCTTTGTATTTCATCTTTACTACATCTTAAATGTAGCCATCTTTCTTAAACATACATATAGATTATTGTGAGTTTCCAGTTAAAATTAAACTATCTAAATAGACACATTAATTTCCAGTTTACGTTCATGCTAGTTTTTGATTCTCTTTTTTTTAGATGTAGGTAACTGCCCCGCTAATGTTCTGTTCATTTATCTGATATATGCAAATATATCTGTTTAGTTTTTACTTACTAAGGTTGCCTTCTGAGGATTATAATTTTTTTTTAGTTCTGTTTTCTTGGTAAATTTGGTCAAAGGATTATAATTTTTTTTTAGTTCTGTTTTCTTGGTAAATTTGGTCATTTAAAAATAGTATAAAATGTAAATTAACTTAATAACTTGAATCATTTTAACATTTTTGGCTTGGAATTTTTCCTTTAATGTGGGAATTGGAGGGAAGGTTCTGTCAGATTCCAGCACTGAGCCAGGACACTCCTGCTATAACTATGAGGTAGGAGGAGGGTTTTTATTGGTCTCTTTCACAATCTGTATAGATACAATACTTACATGAAGCAAAGAACTGATGTAGCAAATTGGAATCTATATTCCACTGCTACCAAATAACTCCTTGAGAATGTAAAACTACTAAACTATATTTGGAAATAAACTGAGCAAATAAACCCTTAAAATGAAAAACAAAACCTAAGCATTCATTATGTGAGATCAGATAGCCTGTTGATTGCCTATATAGAATAGTTCTTATGGACTTAAGTAATTTTATTTCATGAAGTTTCATTTCTGAAATTGATTCTATATCATGTTAGAACATTCAGTCTCTGAAATTTTGATCTAAACCCCTTATCTTTTGAAAATATTCCCAAATCTTTTCCATTTTCATGTCACAGGGTTTCAGTCATTTCAGTTGGATTATATAGACTTGAGTTCCTAAAAGTGGTTAGTGTCTTTGTATTTTTGTAAGCTGTTGTTTTCACTCCATGTTCTATTTTGTTTCCTTTTTTTTTTGCTTTGTTGTTGTTGTTGTTGAGACAGAGTCTCGCTCTGTCACCCAGGCTGGAGTGCAGAGGCACGATCTTGGCTCACTGTAACCTCCGCCTCCGGGGTTCAAGCAACTCTCCCATCTCAGCCTCCTGAGTGGCTGGGATTACAGGCACGTGCCACCAATGCCTGGCTATTTTTTTTTTTTTTTTTTTTTTTTTTTTAGTAGAGATGGGGTTTCGCCATTTTGGCCAGGCTGATCTTGAACTCCTGAACTCAGGTTATCAGCCCACCTGGACCTCCCAAAGTGCTGAGATTACAGGTGTGAGCCACCACACCTGGCCCCTGTTTCACTTTTTCATTGTGAAGTACTTTGGAGGAGTTGAGGATAAAAATATTTATTTATATTTATTTATTTATTTATTTATTGAGACGGAGTCTCGCTCCGTCGCCCAGGCTGGAGTGCAGTGGGGCGATCTCAGCTCACTGCAAGCTCTGCCTCCCGGGTTCACACCATTCTCTTGCCTCAGCCTCCCGAGTAGCTGGGACTACAGGCGCCAGCCACCACGCCCGGCTAATTTTTTTGTATTTTCAGTAGATATGGGGTTTCACAGTGTTACCAGGATGTTCTCGATCTCCTGACCTAATGATCTGCCTGCCTCGGGCTTCCAAAGTGCTGGGATTACAGGTGTGAGCCACCGCACCCGGCCTATTTTTATTTTTAAGGAGGCATTAATTTTAAGAGATTATTTAATCTTTTAAACTTTATACTGATATATCTCAAGAAAAACAAAATGTTCCTAAAGACTGTATATTAAATTCTTTGGAAGTTGAGAGAATTCTAGAATTCTAGTGTAATCATAGATGGCATAATATTAAAACATAGATGGCTTGAAAGGTAGAAATTTAATTCCAAAAGTGCCCTACAGCTCAGTTCAATACTTCTATGGGACTGCCTGTGACATGCGAAATATTGTAAGGCATTAGAGGTAAGAGCTACATAGGTCCTGCCATCCAGGAGTGAACAAGGGGTTAACAATATTGCACAAGTAAATATTCTAGAAAGTAGAGTAAGGTAAGTCACAGGGGAGATAACTAAGAGAGTTGGCAAAATATAATCAAGCCTGTTTAGTTTTATGGTGTCAGAAACTCATGTGGAAGTAGAAGGGTTTAAAGTAAGTATTTGAAGAATGGCTATGATTTAGGTGAGTGGAAATGAGAGGAAAGAGGGAGGGATAGAGATAGGGATTGGGGAAATACATTCCAAGCCATTAGCAAAGTGACAGCACAGAAAAAGAAAGCAGGGCCCCTCTGGGAATTGGCAGCAACTAGTGGCTGTGCTAAAGTACTGTAGTGGGAACTGTGGAAAAGCAAGTTTAGGCCAGTGAGAATGAGAATCTCGGTTTCTATGATTTGATAAAGTAGGCAAGAGGGCATTCTTTTGGGTTTTAGAATAGCTAAGGCTCATTTGTGTGTGTGTGTGTGTGTGTGTGTGTGTGTGTGTGTGTGTGTGTGTGTGTGTGTGTGTTTTATACCAAGGACTAATAGTTACCCGCTAATGCAGTTCTGAATGCCAGAATATCAGTTCAGCTTTCTTACCTCCACCATCACAGTCCTGTTAATAGTCGTAACTATATAACTAGGTAAGAGTAGTTAATTGAAGCAGACAGCAGATGATTAGAAGTCTTGAAGAAACCAAGTTCCAAGTTCCTTTTTCCACTCACTTCCAAATGTTCCCATTGAAAATAATCTAACTTCATGCCACAGACTAGCACTGCAGATTCCTCACATACCTAGGCAAACTGAACATCAATAAGAATTGAACCTGAAGTTGTTTTTCGAAAGTCATCTTTCTTGTTTTTGTGGAGGAGTTAAATTCCAACCTAATGTTATTCTAATAGAGTTTCTAATTTAAGGTTGATTGTTAATTTGACATTACAGTTTATGCAGTAGAAATGAAGTCCCGGGAGCATTTATAAAAATGTATGAGACCAGGGTGCTAAAACCCTATTAGGGTATTTTGAAGCACAGTCAAGTTGCATGCCCCCAAAATGGGTCTTATAATGAAGATACTGGTAAGCCCTTAAATAGAATGGCTCTACTACCTGCCTGAGAATATAAATTACCAGCTTCCTTGCTCTACTGGGTCACATTTCCAAGCTCCTGCTACTTGTTATCTGGATTCCTAATGGGAAAGGGTAGAAGAACACAGATGATGTTTCTATTGTTGCTGTTTGCAGGTTATAAGGCATATGGACACATTTTTTTTTCTGTCTGCCTAGCAATGGAGGGTCTCCATGGTATCCTAGCAACCATATTCGAACACCAGGCTGCTGCTCTTTCTGCCATCTCTACCATAGGTGCTGCAGCGCATCCCAAGAAACTGGGTCTGTTGCTAGCATTCCAGATCCTCTGACTTGAACCTTTCAAGCTCAGAGAACGCAAGACAATGTGATAAATAAGCACATGCTGAAAGCAGCATTTACCACTATGCTCAACAACTTATTATGCAATCACATCCTTGGCATTTTGTATCCTAATCTGAATTGTTGAGCTGGTACTGTTTGCCACCCCTTCCCCGACAGCCCTTCTCTGCTTCCTCACACTCATTTCTGACACCGGTTCTGCTTCCCTCTCTCTCACCATCTTCTGTAACGACTGTGTTCCTCAGCACTTCCTTAAAATTTATTTTCTGAGAAGTTCAGTATGTACAACCTGTTTGAACTCTCTAAGGATAATTTTGTTTGTAAGAGCAGAGGAATTTTCTCCCTCCAAAACTGTCCTGTAAATATAAACAATAGCACAAAAACTTCAGCTACACAAAACAGATGTTTAACACAATATGGAACTAATAGTACACTCTCAAAAGTGTCTTATTTCTGAATGAATTTTATAAGCATACTACTCTCCAGCTTTTTTCATTGCTTATAAAATTCATATAAGCATTCCTTCTGGAGGCTCTAGGGGAGACTCCATATCTTGTCTTTTTCAGCTTCTAGAGGCTGCCTATATTTTAAGCATGAAATTTATAAGCAATGAAAAAAGCTGGAGAGTAGAGTGAGAAGAAGAAATGCATATCGAGGGAACAAGAAAGGGCAAAACGAGATGGGTATTGGTAAAGCTATGCCATATTTGCAAGGAAGTTGGAAAATAGTGATAAGCTTTGTGTGCAAGTAAATAGGTGACAAGACTGGAAAAGAGCTTGCAAGTAAGATAGTACTTTATGGATGAAGACTGCCATAGAGAAGAGACACCCAAATTGGAGTATATCGAAGGCTTGCCTTCTTAGGGAGCTATACTGAAGACAGTTTCCCATTAGACCAGTGCTTGTTTTGAATGCATTGTATTGTCCCTTTGAAATGCTCCTTAATTTGACATCAGTGAGGACTTGGTGGTGTTTGTGCAGCCAACAGTGCAGAGGACAAGAATAAGGGCAACAACTCAGTGCATCCTGCTTCTGAATGAAAGCATCAAGAATTACATTGCTCATCATCATCAGATTGGGTAACATTTATGGAGCACTAACTCTGTGACAGGCACTGCTCCTGTGCTTTATATAGATTGTCTCTTTCATTGATTGAATGATTGATTGATTGATTGATTGAGACAGGTTCTTTCTGTCTTACTGCCCAGGCTGGAGTGCAGTGACACAGCCGTAGCTCACTGCAGCTTCAAACTCCTGGGCTCAAGTGATCCTCTTGCCTCAGCCTCCAGAGTAGCCAAGATTATAGGCACATAGCACCACACCTGGATAATTTTTAATTTTTTTCTGTAGAGACAGGGTCTCAGTTGCACAGGCTGGTCTTGAACTTCTGGCCTCAAATGATTCTCCAGCATCTGGGCCTCCAAAGAAAGTGCTGGGAATACATATGTAAGCCACTGCACCCCGCCTGATTATCTTTTTTTAGGACAAAAACAACCCTATGAGGAAGATTCTGGATTATCCCAATTTCACAGCATGAGAAAAAGAACTCTGGGGCGCAGAGAAGTGAAGCAACTTGCCCACAGTCACACTAGGTTGAGCCTGAATTTGAGCTCCAGAGCTTTTCTCCTTAGCCACTAGGCTCTCTTACTGCCCAAAGGGTCATGGGGATTAGGTAGTTGCAGGAAAACTTTATGAATAACATATAGGTCATTCTCTGGGGTGTATCTGTTCACCAATAATTAAATAGGAAGCAGAAGGACTCTGGGACTAGTGGAAGAAATAATGTAGGACGGCGGTTCCCAAACTTTCCTGCACATTAGAATCACATGGGGAACATAAAAATCCAATTCCTAGATTGTACCACAAACCAATTAAAATCAGAATGTCCGGGTGTTGGAAGCTACATCTCAGTAATTTTTAATGATTCTCCAGGTAACTTTAACGTGTAGCAAAATTTGATAACCACTCTAATAGGAAGATGACAAGAGGAGTGTGTGTGTGTGTGTGTGTGTACGTTTGTGTGTGATATTAAACAAAAGACCAGGATAAAGTGTTCATCTAAAGAGTTGAATGTCTCTATGGCTAAAACCTTTAAGCACTAGGGGCCTGCGAAAGCATAGCTGGATTTTTTTTTTTTTTGCCAAATTGTACGTGTAGACAGTTTAGTTGATGCCTTCTTGTTTATTCTCCTAAACAAGTGATCATTTCCCTACCTAGCCCATTGGTTCTCAAACATAGCTGTATGTTACAATCACCTAGGGAGCTTTAAAACATACATTTGCTGGGCACCACCTCCAGAGCCTATGATTTAATTGCTCTGGGGTAGACCTGAGGTATAGGTATATTATTTTTACTCCCAAAGTGATTATAATATTCAGCCAGGGTTGAGAAACCTCTGCTATGACCCATTCATTGTTGATTGTTACAGACTGCTTGAATTCCTATTCTTTGGGGAAGCACCTTTCTTGTTTCTTTTTGAGCAACCCAAGTCCGTGGCTTGCAGTGGAGCCAGGCAGCTTCAGCTCCCCAATCTCCCTAGCATCTGAACCTATCAGCATCACTTTAATCTCTGGGGTTGCCTGTTAAGGACCTGGGGCACACAAAAGTGGCAGCAGCTCTGTTCAGTGGGTAAGTATGTTTCCCCTTTCCTGCCAGCCAGGGTTCCTGGCCACTTTCAAATGTGACACACATTAGGATCAGCTTTCATCCCAAGTTTTTTGTTTGTTTGTTTTGTTTTTAAATTCTTGCTGAGGGCAGCTGCCTCTGTGGCCAGATAGTTTCTTTGGGTCCCAGCTCCTGCTATCCAATGCTAAGCTGAAGGTGAAACAATGATGAGCGCCTCTTGGAAGAGCAGTCCTGGGCTTGTAGCGTCTCTCTTGGTATGTGATGTCTCTGCAGCCAGCTACAGTTTTTTTTTTTTTTTCCTACAGATATTTTATCCTTTTAAGGCAAACAGCGTGAGCTGAGGCTGAGGAGTACTTTCTGAGGAGACTTCAGAGAAAGCAGAACTAGCACATCAACCTTTCAGCCCCCTTTCCAGGAGGCTTGGTTTAAGTGGACAGATCTGGGCATTGCTGGCAGTTGAGAGGTCGGAGACGACACCTGCAATAAAAGATCTTGGTGTGTCCCTCATGAAGACTTCCAGGGGAAATGAGAATTCCTAAACCCTGTGGTCAGACCTCACTGCTGCCCCTATTGCCAGCTCTGTGTCTTTCCTGCCCTCTGTCCCCTTAGATCCTTGTTACAAACTCCTCAAGGTGTTGCTAATGGTCTCTGCTAGGAGCCTATTTACATTTGTAATTTAATCATTATCTTCTCAGGTGAGGATCAGCCAATATAGCACTTTATATAAGCAATGAAAATAGCTAATATAATTGCAAATACTTTTTGATAAAAATAATCTTAGAATCGGAATCAGCAAGGAGCTTTTCTGTCTTTTCCCCACTCCTAAAATATGAAAATGTATTCAGCTGACAGATAGTATGTTAAAACAGAATAGATGTAATAAGGCTACCCGGAGGATTGGGGACATTAATTATGCAGGGAAGTTAATCATAAGTAAAGTAAACACTTTCATTATGAATCCAGCTTCATGGAGTGCATTTGGTTATTGCGCGTAATTGGGGAGGGATAAGAGGAATTAGAAACAATGAAAAACATGACCAAAAGCATGTGTTTAATTATTATGACTTAGCAGTTAGAAGCAGAATGATAGGCAGAAGTTGGTGGTAGGTCACTGGGAAAATATCTGTCTTTGCATTCTTTTATTCCAACCTATGAAAGGATGGGAGTTCATATAAAAAGAAGAAATTAGTGACAATTTACTACCAAGATATACTACTTTCACCTGCATCAAAAATAAAATAATGTTAATTACTTTTGCCTTTCTAAAGATCATAAATGTAAATTAAACTTCAGATTTGCTTTAAGATAGATATAATTTAATTCACTTCTACATAGAGGTGGAGAGAAAATAATGTAAGCTATTTACTTATGCTTTGGCTGGGCATAAAGCATAAGTAAATACCTTACATTATTTTTATGTGATTATAATATGCATCAAAAAACAGATCTAATGTTATTGACCTTCTAATATTTAGTGTCATTTTCTCACTTTTAGACCCTACCTACTGTTAAGAAGTAACATTGTATTTCTTTGAACATGAGGTAATTATAGTATCATCCAGTCAGTTTAATTTGGTTAATTGGATTGAATGTCAATGATGACAAATACACTCTAGTTAAGCAGAATACTTGGACTATTTTCAGAAACAATTGTATTATGGTAATATCAAGCTTTCACCAGATCTTGGCCAAGGAATAAGGAGATAATGTGAGGAAAAAACATATCTTCTGGATATACTGTACATCATCTTAATGGTCCAGTTTTATCAGTAAATTATGGTTTTGACAATGCTTCTAAGTTTGGACTGAAAAGAAAGAAGAAAATATGGCCAGGACAAAAAAGAAAAATGCAAAATCTAAGTTTTGCTCCTCTGGAGTAATTGCTACAGATGGAAAATAGGGTGGGTTGGTCATAAGCTACCATGCCTGCAGGTGGCTGGCAAACATGCTGTAAAAGGAAGCACAGCTCCACACTTGTATCTTCCTAATACCTACCTTACCTAATTCACTGGTGACTAAGTAACATGTTTTGTATTAAAGCGAGTAAGAGAAGATAGCCTTAGATTAGATTTGTGCTGGTTTGACAGAGTGTCACCATATCCTTCACAGAGGAATATTAAACATCTGAAAGTGACAGGTACCATTTTGCTAAGCCTGTGTTGACAACTCATTATGTCAGTGGGAAGAGAGAAATAAGAAAATATGCACTGGAATGAACCCTAGAGTGTACACTGCATGCACTGTTGAGTACAGAACTTCATGTGAATCATGGTCTTCATTCTCGGTAATTGCTACTCTTTTATTTTTGAACTTTTGGAGGGTACCAAAGCTTAGAAAAGTACGCCCAAAGACACTTAGAAAAGTAAGAGTAGTGTTTTTTTTTTGGCTGGGAGATCGATTCAGTGAGTTCCTCTCTGAGCAAATGGATTTTACTTAATGTAACTTTTTTTTCAGTTCTGAATGTTAGAGGAAAATCTTTTTACCCCATAGTGTATGGTACAGTGCAAAATGAAAGAATTGCTCGAAGTTTGTAGTTATTCATTTAATACCTAGCTTTATAAAAATGTAATGTGAACTCCATCATACACTTGTATGAGCAGTGTTTCTTGTTATAGATCTGAAAAGCTTTAGAAATAATGTGAAAGAAAGAATGCTATAACTTTTAAAAATAGTTTTAGCCTTGGTCAGGAAAAAGTCATTTTTCTCTTCTTCAAAATTTTACTTCAGATTCTTTGTTCTTCATCAAAGGAAAATATGACATGAAAAATTGTGACTTGCCTGATTCTGCTTTCCAGATGTTTTACCATTACTTAGTATGGAAACCTATATTCTCTTGTTGGAAAAAAAGGAACTAAGTGAGAACTAAGTGATTCCCTGTGTATGTAGCACTGAATGGCATACAAATAAATAGATGTTACTTTGAAACTGTCCTCATGGAAAGCAATGGCAAATAAATAAAATAAGCTCACTATGAATGAGTTATCTTTTTTAACTTCTTGACACCTTTTACATACTTCATGAATTTATCTAGCCTTTGCCTTTCTGTTGGTTTGCTGAAGGCATTAACATATTTATTTTCCCTTCCTTTTGGCTTTTGGTGGGAAATGCTCAGCTTAATAAAAGTGTTTTCTTTCTGATAGATAACAGCTAAAAGAGTGTAGCCCATGTCCTTTCCAATAACAATAATTAGAGAAAGAACTTCCAGAAATAGAGAATTTAGGCACTTAGAAGCATTATGGATATGTGTGTTTGGGTGTTTGTTTACATGTTTTTAAATAATTATAATAACTTTTTTCCAAAAATTCTGATATTTGAAAAGTACCCATTAAAACTCATATTCTATTCATTATATAATCACGATAGTTTAAGCAACTCACACCCTTAGAAAATGGAGAACAGAAGAACCAATATTGAAATATTTTGGTGAATATACCAAATTTGGTGTGCAGACAGGTGTATCAAGTTGAACAAACAGATTACTAGCTCCTTTATCCTGAAGTGTAAAAGGAAAAACACTGATCATCAAAGAGGAGGATAGTCTTCTCGAGTGACCCTTTCTCATCTGAGGTTCGTCTTATCTTTTGGTGGAGTCACTGAAGTCCTGTGCTATGTAAGTCATCTATCATAATAGAGCAGTGCTCCATCTTCTGGATTCCTAAGGGTTACTGTCAGGGTGATGGATGGAAAATGGCTCAAGTATACATTTATTTGTCTTGGCAAGAGTGAGATTCTCTGCGAGATGGTCTTAGAGGTTATTAAAGAATATCTCAGGAAACCCTTGCTAGTGAGTTTTTAAATCATCTCTGACAGCTTTTCCCTCTCTTTCTTGACTCCTGTTAATAGATTTCAACACTTCTTTTTGTAGATCAATCCATTGCTTTATCATCATGAAAGGAAGAATATAATATTAACAACTTCTCTTGCTCAAATTAGGCTCACTTTTTTTTCTTCATTTTTTTTCTGGACCTAGAAACAATTTCCTCTCCAAAGAAATCTTTGATAAAGTGAAAGTAGTAATTGTTACTTTTTAGCCTTGTCTTTAATGGTCAATTATTGATGATGATGATGATGATGATGATGATAATGATGATAATTACTAAAAATATTTGTCCAACTATATACCATATATGTGATCTCATTTAATTCTCACAGCAATCTGATAAAGTAGCTACTGTTATCATCCCAGTTTTTCATATGGAGAAAATGAGGCACAGAGAAATTAGACAACTTGCCCAAAACAAAACAATGGCCTGAAGTGCTGCAATGCAGGGTTATGTAAGCCCAGAGCTCATGCTCACTCTCTATATGCTCTGTTGTTTAGCTATTTGTTTCATCAACTCATTTTTAGCAGAAGTCTCTTGTGCAGTTTGTTTCTTTTATATAGAGAGCTCTTTGGTAATTTTTAATATACTGTATACCCATACTCATGATGGTCATGGGTGCATTCTCTTTTAAAGACTAGCGTGCCTTAGTATAATGATAGTTCTTTCAATAATACTGTATTGCTACTATATTCAATTTTGGTTTGCTGTTTTGTTTTGTTTTGTGACATGGTCTCACTCTAGTGACCAGGATAGTGTGCAGTGGTGCGATCTTGGTTCACTGCAACCTCCGCCTCCCAGGATCAAGCGGTCCTCCTGCCTCAGCCTCCCGAGTAGCTGGAATTACAGGTGCATGACACTACATCTGGCTAATTTTTGTAGTTTTTGTAGAGACAAGGTCTTACTGTGTTACTTAGGCTGGTCTTGAACCCCTGAGCTCAAACGATCCACCAGCCTTGGCCTCCAAAAGTGCTAGGATTACAGGGGTGAGCCACTGTATCCAACCTCTATATTCAAATTTTTATTAAACACAACTACATATACCTAAAGCATTTCTAGCTGATTCACACATAGAAAGTTTTCCCCATCTTGTACTTGAGTATTTTGTTTGTTTTTAGTTTAAAATTTTTAAGTAGCATCAGCTTGTTCCTCTTGAATCAAATTTCCATTTTGAAGAAACATTACCTCAATTTTCCAATGGTTTACTTCCTCACTGATTTCCCTCTTTTCCCTTAAATATTAATGTCTTTAATAGAAATTTTTGGAAAGTGTATCAATGCTTTCTGATTCTTTATTCTGGCAATTAATAAAAATTTCTATGGATTGGTTTTCAGTTTTTTTTTTTTTTTGGTTCAATCATTTACCAAATATTTGTTAAGGAACTAATATAGGGTAAGACTATAGTATATGTGTCTTCTTCTCGCTCACATAGCATTTAATATCTGAAAATTAGTGGTTGTAGGTCATATGCTAAAAAAGACACTCCTTTGTTTCTTCCAACATGGATTGGACCCAGCATTCCTAGGTTGGGATTGGGCTTCCATTTTTCAGTGTTTGGGTTTGTGGTGCCGTGTACATTTTTTCCATATCCATCAGAGTTTGAATTTCTATGTTTTGACTGTTATTGGTTAACAACTGCTTCCCCCAGAAAATAGTAAGTTACATGAAAACAAAGTCAATTTCTCTGTTGCTCCATGTTACATCCTTGGAGCCCAGAAATGGATGGCACACAGTAGATAGTTAATATGATTTTTTTTTTTTTTTTTGTCAAATGAAGGACAAGATAAAACCTCTTCATGTTTCTGGCCCTTAGATACTTCAGTTTTTAATTTACAGTTTTAAACATTGGAAACCTATGTCACTGAGCTCAGTGGAATTTCCAAGCATGTTTGGTATTGCATTTGGATGCTTTGGCATGCCTTTGTGGATTGCCTGTGCTCCAAATGGTCATGATAATCCCTATCACTCCATACTCTCTTCATCTAGCCCATACCCCTTGTTTATGTTATTGGCCTGCCCTCTGAAGGCATTTCCATTTTTCAGATTGAGATTACAGTCATGAAAAGTTCTTTCTAGTTTGAATAATCTGTGATTTGTAATACCTTTCCAAGGAAGCACAGTTGTTCTCCAACTCTAATAAATGTGTAATCCCAAACTCTGCAACATAAAATCTCATAAATTGGTTAATCTTAAAAATAAGATAGACTGATTGCTAATAAGTACAAGCATGGGATTAGTGGAAATAGAAGAGAATCTTTTCAAATTCTTACTAATTTTATTTTGCAGACACAGCCAGAACACGTACTAAGAAAATCCTTTCAAATTTAGATATAATTTTTACTCTCTAAAAATTCTTGAAGATCTTAAAATTATGAGTTGGTAGAGACCATTAAACACATAAGGAAATACTTTTTAACTAGGTGCTTGCCTCAACATTAATCAAAATAAACACAGGAAAAATGTGAAGGTGGAATTTGCTTGTATATTGTCTCTTAGCTCTTCAGGATGGAAACTGAGAACAACTAATCCTATAAAAACTTTTCACCTCATCTAGTCATATGCTTATGTGAGTATCTGAAGTTATTTTTCTAGGTGACCTATTTACCAATGCAACTATAGATTTTGCAACATATTCATTGGCTAGAAAAATAAATATGTGTATGATTTCATTTATGCCTCACAATATCTGAGCAAATAATGGAGGACAGATCATCACTGTTGTACAGATGAGAAAATTAATTATCAAAGAGTTAAGGTAACATAACCTAAATCCAATAGTTCTTAAATGATACCACTGTAAACCCAGTAGGTCATCACACTTAGCTCAACCCATTCTTCACACTCTGTGGGCATTCATGTACTCATGAGATTACCTTGAGAAGCCACTGACTCCTGTGATTCAGCAATGCATTTATGGAAATTACAGTAGGTAAGCTCAGAACATGGCATATACAATGGATAGGAGAATGGGTTCTAATTTAATTGCTACTTTACCACTAACTAGGTGTGTAATATTGAATCTAATCTTCCATGTTCTCACTATAAATGAGGATTATAACATTTCCCTGATTGGAGATAATGCTTGAGAATCCCCAGCCCAGTGCTCAAAACATAGTATGGGGCTCAATAAACAGTTGCTGTTGAGGTTCTCATTACTATCATAATTTTTATTAGTTTTGTTAAACTGTTTTCCATTGATAAAGTGCTGTGTACATATCTAAACCAAATGGAAGAGCATGAGATGGAAAGAAGTTCAGTAATGACAAGGTCCTGGAGTGGAGCCCAACACAACCCAGCTTGGCTTTACTGAGTATGACTCAGAGGAAGATTGAGTGACAGAAAGGATCCTACACAATTTCTGTGTGGGATAACTGTGGGCAAGAAGGGTTGAACATAGGCAAGTGTGAAGTTCCATAATAATGTTATTTATTTTATTCAATGAGCAGTTATAGGCCTACCAAAAATTTAAGAATGGATTGATGAAGTTTATACTGAGCACTATGTATTTAAACCATGTTAAAAAAATCATGAAAATAATTGTATTATGCCAAGGGAAATCTGTTTATGCTCTAAAAGACAGGAAGTATTAGTATTTAGTGGTTATTCTGTGCAGATACATGTATGTGAAATTATAATAATATTGTTCGTAACATTTATTTTAACATTTGCAGCCACTATATATGTAGACTATGGCATTGCTGCTCTGGAGGAAGGTTTTAAAGACCCACTGCTTTAATGATTTGATTTAAATCCATCAAAAGTGTTTAAAGAAAAGTGGCTTCTCTGTTTGTTGAAATGTTTGCGTAGAAGTCATTCACTAGTAATGGATTTCTATTTGAAAACCGTTAATTCCCAACTTGAATGTTTTCTGTCCAGACCAAGAAGCTATCAGACGTAGAACATAATCTTAGCTTATAAATGCTTTCTGTTAATGACCTTGATACTGTATCTCAAGATGTCTTTTCAAAAACAATATGATTGTGGATAAAAGCAATGATAACAGTCCTGCTTGCGTGTAGAGGAATACATTAATGGTCTTGGACAAATTCTTGACAGTCATAATGATGAGCTGATAGTGGAATGCTTTAGAATAAAAATAAAAATACTAGTTTATTTTGAGATGTGTCATGTAATAGAAGAAAGATTATTTTTAACAGCTTTATGGAAGTATAATTTATATACCATAAAACTTACCTAGTATACATGTAAAATACAAGGTTTTTCACTACATTTATAGACTTGTATGACCATCACCACAATCCAGTTTTGGAACATTTCAATTACCCCCTGAATTTCCTGGAACCCAATTGCAGTCAGTCCCTGCTCTACTCCCAGGATCTGGCAACCACTAATCTGCTTTCTTTGTTTATAAATTTTCCTTTTCTATACCTTTCATATAAATAAGCATTTTATTTTACAAATATCAATTTACTTGAATGACTATGTGACACAATTTATGGCTTATTCAATGAAGTTTAGAATGCTAAGGTTGTATTTGGACCCAGGGCATTTGTTGTTATATTGGACACTAAATCTCATTACTGTGAGAAAAGCTCATTTGGCCTGGTTTTTGTTGTTGTTTTTGGAGAATTGAAGCATTTAGTTTTGTGCCTAGATCTGGTATATTAGTGTATTAATGATCTGATTAGCAGTAACAACAGCAGTAGTAGCAGGTTGCCATTTATAGAATACTTATGGTGTTCAGGCATTCTACTGAGGATTAATATACCTTTTCCCTCTAATCTTCATAAAAGTTCTGAAATATAGGGAATAATTGCTCCATTTTAGGGACAGCAAAAGTAAAGCAAACTCAGAGAAGTTAAGTAATTTGCCTGAGATCACCTGATGCTGCCTGTGCCTATACTAAGAATGATTAATCTTGAGGTACTCTGGTAAGCAAACTGTATGGCTTCTGCTTTTCTACAGCTTTACAGTTCTATTTTCTTCAGCACTAAGATATATCCTTGAAATTACCTTCCAACTTGGCTTTTTGGCTTCCTGTGCAAATTCTGCCATGAAGTATTAAAAGAACAGAGTCAACAGGTTAAAGATAAGCACTGATCCCTGAGGTGAATATAGAATTGATCAGAGAGCTGTTTGTGAAATGAGAGAGGCAAAGGGAGAGAAGAGATTTGATTGATGAAATAAAGGAATGGACAAGCATACATGAGAAAAATGTAATACAAAATAACTTTACGGGCTTAGAGAGAAAGGGAGAAATTTCAGTTCTTTAGATGTGCCTGAAGTGATGATTTCGTGAAGAAAGTGGAGGGTTTCAATTAAACCTCTCTTTTGAATAGAAATGATTTTAAAGGAAGAATTATAATGGGTTCTTGTGTCACTGAGGCTGAAAGCAGATGAAGAAGACGAAATGGTCTCTAAAGTAGGTGGTCCCAACCCCAGTGGGACATAACTGATTTAGGTGGCTGAAGCTAACTCCACTTTGTCTCACTAAGGATCCTGGCTTGCTAACTGGCTGGCTGTGTTCCCCAGAAGCCTTTGCTCTGATGCCTATCAGTCCTGCCTGGTGCAAAGGCTTCTGGGTTATGAGCCAACTGGGGATGCTGCCAAATCTGTTGCTTATTCAGCAGTGAAATGAGGTAGCACTGTTAGCTTGCTTTCTTATTGTGCGGGTACCAGAAATGAAGTTTCAGTGTGAGAGAATAAAGAATAGTCTTACTTTGAGGATTCACTGGAGACTGATAAAGGGATTTCAGAGACAATAAACTGTTCCATGTGTTTACAGTAAGTTGGAGATTTAAGATTCAGTTACAGATTTTTATATTTAAATAAGTAATAGTGAACAAAAGTGAGCAATGTTTGTGGATGGGAACCAGCTTGGATAAAAAACTAGGTATAAAGCAATTAGGAATTCAAAATATTGGAGATATACCTATGTATACACATAAACAAAGGATTTAGAGGATTTTATAAAAATGCATGTGATGCAACAGGATTTTCAAAACACACTACGAATCGTTGTGCAGGTTGATACTGTTTCCTTGTGTTTTGTTTGTTTGCAGAATCCAGAATGGTGAGCAAAACTTAAAAGATATAGAGACCCTGAGGTTCTCAAAGTGTGAGCCCTGGACAAACAGCTTCAGCGTCATCTGGGAGCTTGTTAGAAATGCAGATTCTGAGATATCTCTCCAAACTCTTTGAATCAGAAACTCTGGGCTAGGGCTAGCAATCTGTATTTTAACCACCCCTCTAGGTGATTCTGATGTGCCTTAAAAGTAGAGAACCCCTGGAATAATATAGGATGGGAATTTAGAGCTGAATGTGGCAGACTGTACATAAACACTATTGGAAGCAGTTTATCCTGGTGCCCAAAATAATGGAGCAGAGATTTTTAGTTAGGAGCTGTCTCTCCTTGCACTTTGCTAGTACTTGGCTTGTTCCCCTCCTTTTCAAGGCTGATCTGCCTTTCACTTCCGGGAGAACTTTTCTGCCCATACCAGTCTGAAATGCTTTGTTTTATGGTATACTGTAGGTTTGCATTGCTTTAGGTCTAATATTCTTTTGGTTTTTAATGTCAACTCTTGTTTTTTTAATTATTACTTCATAATTTTTTTTCACATTTTGTGAGGGTGTACATTATATATATGTATGTATGTGTGTATATATATATTTTATATGTATACTATATATAAATACGTGTGTGTGTATTCTGTATATATATATTTATATGTATATATATATACATATGTATTTTATATATATATATAATTATATATACACACACACACACACACACACGCCACGCACTCAGGTACTACCTCCCTTCTCTGAACAAGTCACTTTTATCCCATACATTCTTTATTGCATTATCTTACTTTGGTTTCTTGAGAGCACTTAATTACCTGAAAGTATGTATTTATTTGTTTCTTTGTGGTTGTTTGTCCATGTAAGCTCACCTTTGTTGATCCAGGCCCCAGGCTTTAGACCCCAGAATGGTGCTTGGCACAGTAGATGTGCAGTGAACAATGAGTGCTGTTTGTCTATCCGGATCTAGGCTCTAAACTACTAGGGGACAGAACTTGTGTCACAACCTTAAATTAGAAATACATATGTAAAGAGACTAGCGTGGTATCTAGGGCATAGAAAACACTTATGCAGTGTTTTATATAAATATATATATGTATATATATTTCCCTTTTATTCTTCTTGTAGCACTCAGCTTCTAACAGTTCTTTGCACTCAGTCTATATGTGAAGATAGATGAACATAACAATTGAGACAGAGTATTAAATTTTAATAATTAGGAAACAAAATGGAATATATCAGTATTCTCTGTGTTTTCATTCTGTATGGATTACTTATTGAATGGGTCGTGTTTGGTTTTGAGCTAGGAATATAAGAAATTCTAAAAATTAAAATACATGCTAAACAATTAAAATCTGTAACATAAATGCATAATTCTTACCTGAAACCTTTGGATCCCAGTGTGCTTTAGAATCCAGATTTTTTTTTTCTTTCAGGTTTTTGAATGGTATCATGAAAGATACATGTAGAATGGATTCTGTAACATCCACTGGGAGTCTAGGGCAGCGCTCCATAAAAAACATATCTACATTTCTTCAGCAAAACATATGGATATTTACTGAAATAGGAAACACAAAAGCTGCCGAAACCCTTGTGGCCAAATTAGGTTGGGTCTTGTGACCAAGTGAGTTTTCTGCAAACGTACAAAGCTTTGGTGTTTAGAGTTTTGATTTTGGCTTTATGTGTAAGGGTTTATAGACCTTACAGTCTATAAGCAAAACTAACATTTATATTTCAGACTGTTTTTCATCTTCGGAAGCTATATTAGTCCACAATTAGCATTTGAGGCACTTGAAGCTTAGGGAAATTAAATAACTTGATCAAAGTCACAGCGCAGTATACAAGTAAAAGCTGAATTTGAACTCGGGTCTGGCTGAATCCACATTCCTTACTCTTTTCCCTGCAGAGCACTGATCCTTAAAATCACACATTACAGATAAGAAAGGCTATAAAAGTTGCAAAATGTACCCCCTTCATTATACAATTAATGACAAAGACGTCTGGAGGGTTTATGATCTATAGTAACATCACTGCTAAGAGGCACATTCAGAATCCAGGTCTCTTAATATCTAGTTCTGTACTCTCTCATTTTCCATGCTGACTTTTAGTTTCGGGATGCTTCTAAATTATTGGCCTCAGAAATCATGGTTGTTGCAGAGGTAAAGGCAGTTTTCTTCTAGTTTTTCTCTTCTATATGAACTCCCAAAATGTTTTGGTCAAACGGTTTGGCTCTCCGTGTTTTTGTAATCAAATACCTAAACGCTGGTAATGCACACTTAACTCAGGTTCAAGCGGAGGACTTTATTTACTTGGGCACAGCTAGAGTGTATTGTAATTCCCTGTTTCCTTAGTTGCCTTGAAGAGTAAAGTAAGCAATTTCACTTAAAATTAATAGCTCCAATCTTATTTTTGCCTTATTCACTTAGGAAAACCTTATAGTTAACAGCAATTGCAGTTATTTTCAGCACTATTTCAAGGGAATTCTTTGATAGCAGCCAGACCGCGTGCCCAGCTTTGCTGCTTTTAGACAAACTCAAGTATTGGCACAGTGTGATACTCAATACTGGGGCACTGCATTCTGAGTTAAAGCAAATTAGTTTGCTGTCTGTTTGAGGACTTTACAGATTTACACACCTTCCCAGTGAGATTTGTAAGAATAAATTTTTGTAAATCAAGGGTTTGAAGACTCCTAGTGAAATTCACATTTAAGGTAGAAACAGTATTCTTCATTTTATTGAAGTCATATGATTCAGGAAAAATAAATTGAGGACTTTTGGCAGGCTAAAAGGATCTGGAAAACTTTAGATGTATTGTTTTTACCTCTTGTTTCAGAGATAGAAATGTAACATTTTTAATTATGAGCTTTTGTGTTTTGTTTGTGCTTGAATTTATGTGTTATATGCTCCCATAATAGTTGTGTGTGTGTGATATTATTATGTAAGAATTAGTAATATGCAATTCTTTTTATTTAATAAATTTAGTAGGGTTTCTTTTTTTAAATGGTAGATAAAATGAAGGCACAGCAGCTCAAGAGGGATAGAATTGGAAGGAAAGGGAAAGAGGAGGGAGGTGAAAGAAGGAAAGATAGGGCTTTGAAACCGATCCAGGACTCTGTGTAATGAGCTCTTGGTTCCTTATCCCACATTTGTCTAGCCATTGAAGGTAGAAATTAACCGTTATGTTGCATTTGTCCATGAACTAAAGACTGAGCCTGTGTTTAGACACTTAATAATTTTTAGGTCAGTAGCCCAGTTGGCACTCCTACTAGCCTCATGGTTGCAGAAACTGGATAGTTAGTAGACCATGGTGTTTTATTGTATGGGCTCTGGAGTCAGAGAAACCTGAATTCAAATTCGAGGTTTGACAGTACTTGTGCCCTTTACCTCTCTGCACCTTGGATTTCTCATCTATAAAATGGGAGGCAGCATAGTATACCGGGTAAGAGCATGGTCTCTGGAAGTACACCTCCCAGTTGGACTCTCAGGCCTGCCAATTTAATGCTGTGTTACTTTAGGTAAGTTGTTTGACAACTCTGTGCCTTAGGTCCTCCATCTATAAAACAGAGATAATAATAGTGTCCCAGATTTCTGTTAGGAGAATTACACAAGATTATACGTGTAAAGCTCTTAGAACCATGCCTCAGCAGTTGCTAGGCCTCCTCATCATTCCGCTAGCCCAGTGACTTTCAACTGGGAAAGACTGCTTCCCAAGGGCATTTGCAATGTTCTGGAGGTATGTTGCTTGTCACAACTGAGAAGAGGGTAGATGCCAGGGATGCTGCTAAGTATCCTACAATGCACAGGACAGTTTTCATAACAAAGAATTATCTGTCCCAAAATGTCAATAGTGCATTAGCCAGTTTGGAAATCTAGTTCCCTCTACCCCAGGTTCCATAACTGTCCCTCTGGTACCTACAGTGGGGTCTTCCCCAAATGTTAGGTCTCAGCCTAGCAGTCTGTTCCCTGGTATCTTTTCTGGTTGACTCAGATCCTGCCATGGGTGCATATAATGCTGGTTGGCCATCTCAGTGATGACTTTCCTGGGGCAGGGATCCATATAGGAGGAAAACATGCAGGCTGCAACATGAGGTTTTTTATTTTTAATTTTTTTTGACAGAGTCTTACTGTTGTCAGCTCAGCTGGGGCTGGAATGATGCAGTAGCATGATCTCAGCTCACTGCAACCTCCGCCTCCCGGGTTCAAGTTATTCTCCTGTCTCAGCCTCCCCAGTAGCTGGGATTACAGGTGCATGCCACCACACCTGGCTAATTTTTGTCTTTGTAGTAGAGACGGGGTTTTGCCATGTTACCAAGGTTGGTCTGAAACTCCTGGGCTCAAGCAATTCACCCACCTTGGCTTCCCGAAGTGCTTGGGATTATAGGTGTGAGTCACCACACCCTGCCTTTTTTTTGCATCTTAGTGCTGGTATTAGAGCACTTGTGGCCATCTAACAGACTGATTAGCAGCCCCACTTTCTGTTACTCCCATCTTCTTATCTCCTTTCCGTAGGGTTTTTTTCTTTGTCCAAAGTTCCAAAAGCACTTCCAACACGGATTGCAGTGCCCGCCCTCCTTCAGAGCAGCTCATCTCCCAGGAATTTTTAATGCAGATTACCCTCCTGATAGACATAGAACTTCAGTTGAATTTTGCACTCAACCTTCTGGACGGCCCGCAGGCAGGAATGGACAGAGGCCATTTTCTTCTTCTGGAGAGATTTTTATCTCTCAACTTTCAATGCTTTAACTCTTTTTTGGATCCTGGCATGATTCTTGAGAAATGATAGGTCTTGGGCTAGCTTTTCTGGATCTCCTCCACCCCCAGTTAACTGGAAAAAAAACTAGCCTTCTTTTCGTGGGAAGTATCACGGAAAGATCATGGGTTTTTGGGTCCTCTGACTTGTGTTGAAGTTCTCACTATGCCCCTTAGCTCCTATGTGAGCATGAATGGATTATCATTAATTTCTCTTTTATTAGTTTCTTTTTTCCCTAAAATATCACTAATAATACATGTCTGAGAGATTGTTAGGAGAGATAGTATGCAAAGTGTTTATGAGCATGGCCCTTGACATGCAGCTGTGTTTGAATTCAGGCTTTACCACTTTCTAGTTGTAAGTTCCTGGACAAGGTACTTCTCTGTGCCTCAGTCTCATCTTCACATCTATCAAATATGTATAGTACTGCTATCAGAGCATAGTTGGGAGGATTAAATTGGGAACTGTATGAGAGTCTTGTTATTTACCTATTCCTTCACCTTTCCCATGTCCCAGAGGTCCTGAATTGGAGAGAGTGTGGATTGGGTTGTGAGTAACAGAACAGGCCAAGACTAATGCAGGTGGAGCAAGGTGGACTGCAATGGAGCAAAGTGAATTGGTAGAGATATTCCTCGTAAAGACGGGTCACTGAATATGGCGGAAGGATGAAAGTGAGAAAATGTGGGCCTGTGTTAGCCTTTTTTTTCAGAAGCAATGATGCTTTGGTAAAAGAAGGTATAAATATATGCTTAAACAAAGTACATAACTTTTGACATGGTCTAACAGGGGAACAAATTAACCAACAGACCCTTAAACTCTCAACTTTTTGAAATTCTCAAGCTGTCCATGAAGGACTCTTGACAAGTTTTAAGGGACACCTGTATGTCACGCAGATCCTCTTGGTTTCCTTTTAAAATCCCCACACGCCATTCCCCAGTTTAAATCCACTTTTGCTTCCAATAGCCTGCATTGGCCACTCTTCTTTAGCGAACTTTCCCTGGGTAACTGATGGTTTTTCAGACATCAAGAAAAACTGGAAGCATTTAGGAGATTCCACCCACCCCAGAGCAAACCTTGCAGTTTCTCACATATGGGAGCATAAAAGCCTAGCTCCCTTGCCTCAGAGAGTTGTAATTTTTCCTCCAGCGTTCCTTGCTGCACTCTGTGAAACACGCTCTATAGAGCATTGCCTGAAGTTGCACCTTGCTTGGCTTCTTTTTCTGGGGAACACTCCCTTAATAAATTCTTGCATGTGAACCCTTGTCTCAGGATTGTTTCTGGGGACTTTAATCTAAAGGAGCCCTTCTCTGAGGCTTGCTTTGTATAGGAGCCTCATACCAACATGAGTCCTCATTCCTAAGGAAGAACACCCTGGAGTGAGGGGCAGAGATGGGGAAAAAATTGAAGAAGTTATTTTTACACTTTATACAGTAAGACAAAGCACCCATTTTATAATTTGACATGGCTGTAGGTGGTTATATTAAATTGTTTTTGCCTTAGATACCAGCATTCAAGACACACACACACACACACACACACATACACACACATACACTCACTCACATGCTTTTCATTTTAATAACTAGCATTGCAACAATGGATGATTTTCTCTAGTTTAAAGAGGTGTTTGTGGGCTCTCTTGGGAATCTAACTAGGATTTATGTTCCTTATCCTCTGGGAAAATGTGTTCCTAACTTGAAATACTTGACCTGAGGGAAATGGTTTAGTAATGTAGTAGAGATAGATGACCTATATTGAGGTATTTTTTTTTTTTAACCCAGGACTCTGTGGAATAAAGTTAATGAGGAAAACATTCTTGTGCCCACCCTGAGCCAGGTACTCTGCTAGATATTGCTAATAAAGAGACTGTCATTAGAATATGTTCTTCTCCCTGGAAATGTGTAGGATGTCCTCTTTGTCTCTGCGTAATAACATTTTTTGATCATACACTTTGCTGTGAGTATAATTTTAGTCATTGTGTTTGGCTCATCGTGAGCCCGTTTAATAAGGAAACTTCGTGCCTTCAGTTTGTGTTTATTTTTATTTTTATTTTTTTGAGACAAGATCTTGTTCTGTCACTTAGGCTGGAGTGCAGTGGCACAATCATAGCTCAGCAGCCTCAAACTCCTGGGCTCAAGCCATCCTCCTGTCTCAGCCTCCCGAGTATCTGGGATTCTAGGTATGCACTACCACACCTGGCTAATTTTTATTATTTTTGTAGAGACTGGATCTCACTGTGTTGCCCAGGTTGGTCCTGAACCCCTGGCCTTAAGTAGTCCTCCTGCCTCGGCCTCCCAAAGTGCTGTGATTACAGAAATGAGCCATCATACCTGGTCTAGTTTTGTGTGTATGTTTTAAATTACTTAACATATTCTATTGGATAAGAAAATAGGGAGGCCTTAGGAAAGTGAAAATAGGAAATGTCAACTGTAATCTTGAAATGGATGCTGTAGACTTTTGAAATTTATAAGGGAGTATTCTTGAAAATTTAAAATGTCTAATGTTTAGAATGTGGCAATGACTTAAGAAACCACACTCAGCCACTCAAAGGTATGTTCCATGAGATATCCATTTCCTGATTCATTCACTGCTGAATTGCCTGCATTTTTCAGTCCAAATTCTACAATGTCTCCAATATGTAACACAATGAAGTACAAATATCTCCTTGGTTGACAGAATATCAAAATTGCTGCAACTGTTACAGCTGTGAGTGCCAATAAGCATAGCCCATAGCCCTTATTTTTAATATATCTATCTTATCAAATAAATATGTTCCTTAAAATAACCAGGCTTCACTAAAGACTTACAGGTAAGAAGCCTTTCAAACCTTTGGTATTAGGACCAAAGTAACTGATGGAGGAAGTGGTGATAGAGTTGTTACCTGTATTTTGAAAGACAAGACAAGAATGTAGACTCTTAAAGGAAGATGGAGAAAATAACTAACAATTCTAAAGACTTATGAATCTTGCAAGCAAGAAGAGCTATACTCTGGGGAGATTAGCCCAATGCTGAGGCATTGCCTAAACAGGTTCCTGGGCTGTGAAAAAAGGGTGATTCTGAGTCTATTTACTCTTCTTTCTATGCCTCTTGTCACGAATGCAAAGTGGTTTTGAACCAACATGAGGATGAAGAAGTTTTCGCCAAGGGAGTCTCTTCTGGCTTGGTTCTCATCCCTCTCGCTAGGCACTAAGGAAAGTCAGAAATTTTTTTTTCCTGTTACTGAAAATTTGTGTTTCTACCCCACACAAGAATTCATAGGTTGTAGCCTTAATCCTCGAACCTCTCCTATGACTTTATTTGGAGATAGGACCTATAAGGAGATTATTAAGGTTAAATGACATCATAAAGGTGAGGCCCTGATATGATAGAATTAGTGTCCTTATCATAGAAAGACACCAGAGAGGTCGCTTGCTCTTTCTCTTTCCTTACCATGTACGGACACAACAGGAAGATGCCCATCTACAAGCCCAGGAGAGCAGCTTCACCAGAAACCCAATTGGCTGGCACCTTGATCTTGGACTTCCCAATGTCCAGAACTGTGAGAAATACATCTCTGTTGTTTAAGCCAGTCGGTGTGTGGCATTTGTTATGGCAGCCCAAGAAGACACTAATACAGGTGCCAAAATCAGACTCCAGATTACTTGTCTCATGTTTTGAGAACTTTATATTCTCCTTTGAGAAGCTAAAATCCTATCATTTTAGTATATGACATGATTTCTAGTTAGCAATGGAAGATTAAACAGATGCACATATTTCCACTCCTTCCCCAAACATCCATGAAATAATAAGAGTATTTTTTATAAAAATGCTCAATTCTATAAGGATAAAAACCAGACAGAGTTGGAGATCATAGTGAGAACATGTTGGAAGCTGAAAAGGATGGAAGAGAGAGAAACTTCTGATTATCAGACCAAATAAAACTAAAATGCTGAGAAGCGATTGGATTTTTGTTGTTCAACTTCAGAAAACATAAGGACTGGAGTCATCAGTTACCCCTGGGCCTGGGGTAAAATTGAGGCTAAAAAGAGATGAATTGATTAAAATGTGTTTAAGAATTAGTAAGACCTCAGATCCCCTCCCTGGCTTTGAGAAACTGGGCATCTGCCCAGTGGCATGCTGGCAAATACTTAACAACTAGGTCCCAAAATAGTTGTGATTTGTGGTATTTGCCAATTTCTGTGGAGTAAATACTACCATCATGGCCAATGTCAAGCTGCTGCATGACATCACTGAATGCAGAGTTGGGAAGAGATGTGAGTAGCACACCTCGTGTAGTAGAAATACAATATGCAAGTGACCTCAAAAGCATAAAACATAGTATAATAACTAGTAAGTGATGAATTTCTTTGTGTTTATTACCTTTGTTTTAATATACATTTATTTAATTGCATATTTGTATAATTTACTTTTAAATAATGACAGTGTTTAACAATCAGCATGACAACTTCCGAAAATTTAACAACCTGCTCTTGTGAGCTGGAGGACAAATTGACTCCTATAAACTACCACAGTAGTTTCTTCTCCATTCTGGCAAGACTGGATATTTATTACTGTGAGTTTAAAATAAAGGGTCTCTGGAGTTGGAAAAAAAAAGGCAGAATTAAAGGCAGAGTCTTTCAACCTAAAAAGTTAGAATTAAATGGAAGTTCATAAGTGAATTTTAGAAATTTCCTAGTTCTTATTTCCCATTCGGCTCCTGTTACACTGGAAGCCAGACACATTCCCTCTTGGTAAGAGACTGGAAGCATCTTTTCTGGGAAAATTGACCCGCTGAAAGAGTGGACAAACTCTAAAGGTTTTGACATTGAGAGTCCACAAGGAAACACACTAGGTAGATCAGTCTGTTGCAAGGACCATGGTTAACAAGCCCCATCTATGTGAACAGGGCTTCAAATCAGCACTTTTAGTGATGCAAACGTAAGCATCTTTCAGGGTTCACGAAGTATTTTGGTGAAGCAAATAATGTAAAAGAGAAACACACACACATACACACACACACAGAGACAGAAAATTGCTATTTGGAGGAGACAAAGTATGCATGGAGAGGAAACTTTTTAAAGCAATCATCTACCATAGATAACTTCAGATAGATAAGAGAAAATAGTATATGAATGGAACAAGAAGAGGATACTGGTAAGAGAGAAAGAAAAACTGGCAGAGCACAAAACCAGCTCTTGGAAATGAAATGAAAAATATTATAGCAGAGTGAAAAACTCAATTAAGATATGGAATTGAGAAAATCTTCTAGAACATTGAACAAATGGCTAAATATTCAAAAGTAAAAAAAAGTAGTTAGAAAATGAGAGTGTTCATCCAAGATATTCAATAGAAAAAGAGAAGATCCATAGAAGGGGGTCATTAAAGAAAAATCCAAGAAAACTTCCCAGAATTGAAGGACAATGTTTCCAAATTATAAAGGCCCAGTAAGGGCCCAACATAGTGATGAATTAGATCCACTAATGAAGGCATTTGATCATGAAATTTTAGAATACTGGGCAAGCTTCAAGGGGAAATATATTCCTATTCAAAGGATTAAGAAGCAGAATGACTTTATATTTCTTCGAGCTAAAAAAAAAGCTGAGCAGTGTCCTCAAAATTCTCAAGAAAAATGAATTTCCCAACATAGAATTCCGAGCCCAATAAAATTGTCACTGATTGTGATGATAGACCGAAGACATTTCTGATAGTTTAGCTCTCAAAAATTTTACCTACTTCACACCCCTTCTCTGAAATGTAATAAAGGATGTGCGTCACCAAATAAGAGGGAGGAGGGGGTCAAGAAAGTGCGATCCGGATGAGCTGAATCAAGAGTGAGGTGACAAGAAAACTCAGGTTAACAGGCAGGAAGTGTCAAGCTTCAGGAGCTCCTGATCCTGACTGAAGCAAAGCCAGTATCTTTGGGAGTGACTTCATGTAGATGAACTTGATAGCATATCTACTAGGTATGAATAAATGTATTGAGAGGAAAGTGTCTGGAGTAAGTACATAAGCAACTAATTACCTAAAACAGAAATGAACACAAAAATAACAGCTGCTAACAATCAGAAAACAAAATGCTCTTCAGAAAAGGACAATTACTCATAATGTACTGCATGGATTGGCTATGAAGGACATTTATAGAGTCATAACAATGTGAGCGTTCAGTAATGATCTCACCACATTTGATATTTCATATAACTGGGAGGAAGAGATAGATGGGAAGTCTGTGTGTTTGTTTGTGTGTATATGCATGTGTGTGTAGTAGGAGTGGCAGGAAGGGGAAAGAGGGCTGAATCATTTTCTTCTATAGTAGCAAGTAAATAGATAATTCCTAAACAGAAAACAAACAGTAGCAATATAAATATGTTAGTCAGATATAGGAGACAGAAAAAAAAATCATCCCCCACAATTAAAAGTGGTTATTTCTAGGGTGCAGAATTTGGGTCCAGAGTGGGAAACTGCTGTTGTAACAAGCCTTATGGAATGGTTTGACTCTTTGTACAATCTTCACATATAACTTTGCTAAAAACAAAACCCAAATTAAACTGTATATTGTGATACTGAAAGGCACTACTGACAATATGAGTGACAAGAGATAGTTGTATATAAGATGTAAGTACGTTAAGACACTGAGAGGAAGTGGAAAGCCTTTGGAACATATTTTTGATGCTTCTGAATAAAGCTGCAGTCTTTCCTTTTTTCTTGAGATGGAGTCTCACTCTGTAGCCCAGGCTGGAGTGCAGTGGTGTGATCTCTGCTCACTGCCACCTCCACCTCCTAGGTTCAAGTGATTCTTGTGCCTCAGCCTCTGGAGTAGCTGTGATTACAGGGGGCGCTACCACACCTGGCTAATTTTTATTTTGAATTAATTAATTAATTAATTTTGTGGTGGAGTTTCGCTCTTGTTGCCCAGGCTGGAGTGCAATGACACGATCTCGGCTTACTGCAACCTTCACCTCCAGGGTTCAAGTGATTCTCCTGCCTCAGCCTCCCAAGTAGCTGGGATTACAGGCGTGTGGCACCATACCCAGATAATTTTGTATTGTTTTAGTAGAGATGGGGTTTCACCATGTTGGTCAGGCTAGTCTCAAACTCCTCACCTCAAGTGATCACCCACCCCAGCTTCCCAAAGTGCTGGGATTACAGGCATGGGCCACGGCACCCAGCCCTGGCTAATTTTTGTATTTTTGGTAGAGATGGGATTTCACCGTGGTGGCCAGGCTGGTCTCGAACTTCTGGCCCGAAGTGATCTGCCCACCTCAGCCTCCCAAAGTGCTGTGATTGCAGGTGTGAGCCACTGCACCCAGCCCAGTCTTTCCTTTTGAAAAATGTGTTGTGTTATATTTAATTAAAATGTATTCAAGTGTAATTTATGGATAAATTGAAAAACATTCTGGAGCAAATAAAGATGCAAAAGGATATGTATAATGTGACACCATTTATGTAAAATCTCCAAATGCAAAATGGTATAATTTATTGGTTATACAGTGTAATTTTAAAAATCTCTATTAGACTGATCTCCTACCTCGGATGTGTGGTATTATGTGATGAAGGAGGGAGATAAAAGGTGTGGGAAGTGAGGTGCTAGCTATATCAAATTCTTTTTGTTTCAAAGACAGTGCACAAAGGGAGAAATGAAGGCTGAGTCAAATATTACAAAATGCTAAAATCTACAATATTGAGTAGTAGTTATATGGATGTCTATTATTTTTTGTAATTATCTGCATCTTTGAAATGTCTTATAACTTAACAAAGGAATAAATGAGGACTGGTAGTCAACAAGCTGTTATCCTAAACCTGGAGAGTGGGGACACATAGACATTAAAATTTTTTTCCTTTTATTTAGAAAAATAGTTTTAAAAATTGATTCTGACTCTGATGACATATAATTACTAGAACAATCAATTTTATTGAAAATGTTACTAGTTTTGCCTTCATATTGTTTTTATGAGGACACAACATCAAACATAAACTAAACCTTGAATATGGATATTCAAGGTTTAGTGCCCCATGGACCTTACCTGGAAGACAAATTAGAGCAAAATTAATGAGTATATGATTTTGTGTAACAGACAATTCAATTCAATAAGTAGTTATGAAATTCCTACTTTATAAGAGACAAGACAGAAAAATAGCAATGAACAATCAGGGTTCTGTTTCCCAACATGATTTCCACTCTGGGAAAGGATGAAGTAGAAAGTAATTGTTAGGTGAGCGCCTTAGAATCAGATAATGGGGTTGAGTTAGCTGAGTTATTTAATTCTATGAAAGTTAATACTTACTGAATTTTGGATGAGTTATTAAGCCTCTCTATGCCTCAGTTTCCTTAATGTAAAATAGCAACAAGAATACTATACACCTCACAGGATTATTGCCATCAAATTAGCAAATTCAGATTAAAATACATGTTTCTGTGCCTGGCATAGAATTATGGTAAATTCTCAGTAAATGTTAGTGTGATTGAAAATTATGAAGACGTTAGCATCACCACCCTCGGGAGAATACATCATTTAAGACACGATGGTTCAGCTAGAGAAACAGATGTACACAGCTTTACGTGAGGAAGAATTCTTTTTTTCTGGACTGAGAAATTCCAAGAAACTGCCTAATGAAATTTAAGCTTGGAATTACAACTTAAGTCAGCTTCATGGACTAGCAATTTCTTAAGACATCAGCACCTTTCTTAGAGGGGAAAAGTCTGTGCCCGCCTTGCTCAGATTCACTCAGATCTTGGCCTTTCTTCAGCAGCAGAAACAGATAAAGTCCCACCATGGAGCCAGCCAAAAAATGAGCTTGAATCCCCAGATTCAAGGCCTTTTTACCTCTGGAAGACTTGTAAAATGAAGCCAGGGAATAGAAAAACAAATTAAGTTGCGGTTTGAATATGTCACTGAAATGCTATGTGGACAACAAAACTTCATGGTGGGGACATCAGAGAGATAAATTTCATAGTGCCTGGACATTCATTCATTCATCAAGTGTTTAGTGAGCACTTAACTATCTGCTTCCCAACAAGCATGATGTCAGGGACACAATAGTGAACAGACAAAAGTGTTAGTTTTTATTAAGCTCACAGAAGCTGAAGAGATAGAGAAACAATACAAATAAAATACAAGTAAGTGAATGCAGATGGTAACAAATGTTTTGAATGAATTAAACAACTTACTGTTAATGATTGAGTGGGGTAAGAGGATGGGCTAATTTAGACTGGAGAGTCTGGGAAGGACTTTTATTTGATCTGAGATTGTACTTCTTAAAAGGGAGTGGCCATGAAATGATCTGGGAAGAAAGAGCAAGTCCAAGGGCCCTAAGGTAGGAACAAGCTTCGTGTACATGAGGGCCAGCAGGGCTAGAGCGCAGTGAGTGAGTAGGAATGCGGTGGGACACAAGGTAAGGAGTTGGGTAGACATCAGCTCTCGTGAGGCTAGGTAGAAGCTTGGATATTATCCCAATGCAATAGCAAACACTGCGAGGATTTTATAGTGGGGTGCGATATTATATGATTCACAAGTTTAAAAGGATTATTTTCCCATCTCAGGAAACTAGAAAAAAATGAGAGTAAATTACACCCATAGTAAGTAAAAGAAAGGAAATAATAAAGATCAGATTAGAAATCGATGTAGTAGAAAATAGTAAAAACAATATAAAAAATCAATGAATCTAAAAGTTAGTTCTTTGATAGGATCAATAAAACTGATGAACCTCATCTGGGCGCATTCATGCCTATAATCCCAGCACTTTGGGAGGCCAAGGCAGGAGGGTCACCAGGAGTTTAAGACCAGCAACACAGTGAGACCCCATATCTACAAAAAACTGAAAATATAGCTGGGCATGATGTCATGTTTGTGTAGTCCCAGCTACTTGGGAGGCTGAGCTGGGAGGATATTTTGAGCCTGGGAAGTCGCAGTTTCAGTGAGCCATGACTCCAGCCTGGGCAACAGAGCAAAACCCTGCCTCAAAAAAAAAAAAAAAAAAAAAAAAAAAAAGATAAACCTTTATAACCAGACTTAATCAGCAAAGAGGGAGAAGACACACGATATCAATGTCAGAAATGAGAGAGAGGCATTTTACAAATTTTACAGATATTAAGAGGATAATAAGGAAATTTTTTGAACAACTTTATGCCAATACATTTTACGTGAAATTTACTTATGTGAAATGGACAGATTATTTAAAAGGCACATACTACCAAAGCTCACTCAAGAAGAAACAGGTGACCTGAACAGCAGTGTATCTATTGAATAAATTAAGTTTATATTTAAAAACTTCCAACAAACAAAACTATTGATCCAGAGGGCTTCACTGGTACATTCTACAAAACATTCAAAGAAGAAACAATGCCAATTCTGTACACACTCTTGCAGAAAATTGAAAAGGAGGGGATATTTTCGGCTCAATTTATGGGATCTGAATTACCTGATATGAGAAAGAGAAGGGAATTAGAAGGGAAGAAAACTATAGACCAGGATGCTTCATGAACATAAATGCAAAAACTCTAACAAATTTTAGCAAATAGAATCTAACAAAATTTAAAAAAAAAAGATAATTCTTCATTATCCCCACTGGTGTACATCCCATGAATATAAGGTTGGTTTACCATTTGAAAGTAAATCAATATAATTTACCAAATTAACCAGCAAAAACAAGCAAAACAAAAACAAAAACAAATCAAAAACACTATATGATCATCTCAATTGGCACAGAAAAGGCACTGGACTTAAGCCAGTACCCATTCCTGCTGAAAGCTCTCCACAGTGATAGAAGGGAACACTCTTAACTTGATAAAGGGCAGTTACAAAACCCCCACAGCTAACATCATACTTAATGGTGGGCGATTGAATATTTTTCCCCTAAGATCAGGAGCAAATGAGGATGCCTCTCTTTCCACTTCAGTTCAACATTGTACTGGAGCTTCTAGCTAATGTGATAGGCAAGAATAAAAAGTATATTTATATTGGAAAGGATGGAGTATAAATAGCTTTTTTTCAGGCAATATTATCATCTAAGTAGAAATTCAGATTGATTATATAGAAAAGCTACTAGAACTGGGAAATGAGTTTAGTAAGATGCAGGATACTACATCAATATGCAAAATGTATTGTATTTCTCTATATACACTCAGAAATTGAAATATATCTCTTACAATATCATAAAAGTATAAAACACTTAGTGATAAGTGTGACAAAAGTTGTAAAAAAACCTGTAAACTGGAAACTACAGATCATTAATGAAATAAATTAGAGAAAAATAAGTAAATGGAAATATAAAATACATTCATGTGCCATTCATAGTATTGTTGTCAATTCTTCAGAAAATTGATCTATAGTTTTAGGGCAATCCCAATAAAAAACCAAGCAGGCATATTTGTAGAAATTGATAGACTAATTTTAAAATTCACATGGAAATGCAAAGGACTTCAAAATAACCAAAAAATGTTTAAAAAGAAGAAAAAAGGTGGAGGACTAACACCACTTAAGGTTTATTATAAACCTTCAAGAGCATAGCTGTGTGGTGTTGGCATAAATATAGGCAAATAGAATAATGGAACAAAACAGAGAGTCCAGAAACCGACAACCGCCCCCCCAACACATATATAGATACATGATTTTTGACAAAAGCGCAAAGGCAATTAAGTGGAAAAGGGATATTCTTCAAGAAACAGTGAGTGCTGGAACAATTGGATATCCACCTGCAAAAATATAAACCTTACCTCACCTAATACAGAAAGATTCAAAATGGACCATAGACTTGAATGTAAAACCTAAAACTATTAATAAAGTAGTTTTTATATATAAACCTTCCATCTTTTAGAAGAACACATAAGATCAAAACTTAGCGCACTTGGGTTTGAGCAGGCAAATATTTCTTAGACATGACAACAAAAGCACAATCCATAAAAGAGCAAATTGATAAATTGAACAGCATCAAATTAAAAACTTCTGTATTTAAGAAAGAATAAAAAGGAATGTAACAGACTGGGATAATGTTTTGGAAATAAAGTATCTGATGAAGGATTTATATCCAAAATATGAAAAGAACCTCAAAATTCAAAAAGAACAACTAAAAAAAATTGGCAAATGTTTAAACAGACATTTCACCAAAGAGGATATATGAAAAGCAAATAAGCATATGAACAAATGCTCAACATCATTAGTCATTAGAAAAGTGCAAACCATAATGTGAATCATTAGAATGATTAATATTAAAAGAATGATCATACTAAGTCAGAAGAAACGAACTTATACACTGACGGTGGGCATGTAAGATAATAGAACCATTATGGAAAACATTTTGACAGTTTCTTTTTTTAAAAAAACTGTTAAACATACATCTACCATGAGATCCACCTATTCCACCCCTGTCTATTTACCCAAGAGAAAAACAAAAGATGTTCACATGAAGACTTGTGGGGTGTCCATAGCAGATTTATTTGTAATAGCTAGAAACTGGAAACAATGCAAATGTCTATCAACAGGTGAATGGATAAAGAAACTGTGATATATGCACACATGAAATACTACTCAATAATAAAAAGCAATAAGCTGCTGATGCACACTACAACCTGAATAAATTATGCTAGTGAAAGAATCCAGAAACAAAAGAATATATACTGTTTAATACCATTTATACAAAATTCTAGAAAATGCAGACTAATCTATGGTGACAGAACAAACCGGTGGTTGCCTGGGATGGAGAGAGGAATGAGTGGAAGAGGCTACAAAGTGTCAGGAGGAAACCTTTGAGGGGAGTGAGATGTTTATTATCTTGACTGTGGTGATGTTTTCATTAGTATAAACATATGCCAAAACTTATCGATTTATATATTTTGTATATTATATATTTGTGTATATTTTATACAAAATTTTGTATATTTTATTGCATATCAGTTGTATCTAAAGAGAGCTGCTAAAAATTAGGACTAGCTCATTCTAGGGGTTAAATAGAGAATGAACTGTGAGGGAGAGGATGAAACTGAAAGCCCAACTGCGGAATCCACTTAAAAGATGAGAGTAGCAGCAACTTGGTGATAGCTGAGCAAATGGGAAGGAATGGACTACCATAGTAACTGTATGTGAAATTAATTTATCTCCATAGTCAACCCTCTAACTGTATTTGAAAAAGCATAAAGAAAGGGGAGAGTTTTTTGTCATCCCTGTATTGGATTTACAAGTACACTTCAATGCCAAGGAAAGGTGCAGATAGATGAAGCTGTGTGGTTCTTTGGGGGAATCCTGAATATTTCAGTTCTGGTGAAGTACAGAGTTGATAGTGTAGGACTGGAGAGGTTTGGAAATGTAGAACTGAGCCCAGCTGTGGAGAGCCTTGCATTTTACTACTTTATGCAGTAGGTGGGCAGTAAAGAACCATTGAATCATTTAATTAGGAAAGTTACCTTGTTGATTTTTTAAATTAAATTAAATTATTTTTTATATTTTTAAATTTTTTGTGTGGGCACATAGTAGATTTATATATTTATGAGATACATGAGATGTTTTGATACAGGCATACAGGGTGAAATAAGCACATCATGAAGAATGGGGTATCCATCCCCTCCAGCCTTTATCCTTTGTTACAAACAATCCAGTTACCCTGTTGATTTTTGGAGGAGATTAATTTGGAGCTATTTGTAGGATGCCCTAAAGTTTGGAGGATGTTTTAGGCAGGGAGACAAGGTAGGGGAAGCTAATGAAGTAAGGATGGAAAGATGATTGATGCAAAGGGACTACCTATTGGACTTGTGAGTTGATACTGAATGGTGGGTGAGAAGAAGGGGAGCCTTCACAGTTGGGCAATAGCAGGATGCAGGATGCTTATAACAGTTGCTGAAATCCAATAAGTTTCTGTGCATTTCTAAGGGACTTGACTTTCCACTAAATTCTTTGTTTGATTCATTCACATATTTTAAAAGAGATATTTACAAAGCTCTCTGATGAAGTTAGCACATGAAGAAACTGAAGTTCAGAGAGGTGTTTTTACCCAAAGGTAGAAAACTGCAGAGCCAAGAACAGAGAATAGTTCTTTATTTTCTCCTGATCTAAAGATCTTCTTTATAAAGCCACAGTGTATGTCAAGAATGAGCAGTAGGGGTGCTACTTCTTGCCATGCTCTTGCCATGCTACTATGCACCACCTACGGAGCCTATCTGAATTGTTGTAGTTTTCTTTATTTTGTGCTGAAAGCATTGTTTTATGGATGGAGTGTAAGGTGGGAAACAGGTTAAGTACAGTAGTATGTGTGTTTTATGTTAAAGACAGTAAAGAACCTTTTCCTCCTAGTAACTGGTCTTGTCTTATTTACCTTTCCTGGGTGAAGGAGTTCTGGCAGTTGAGGTCTCAAATCATCATTGAATCGCAGTGGTAAGCACTAGCTAGCTTACATTTAATACTTTTAAAACATTTACTGGTTTCCTAGGAAACAATGCCTTGACTACTGTATAACCAAACTTTACCATAGATACTAGTTATACAATTTCTCAGCAGAAAAAAAAGCTTTCGGGTTTTAACACAGAAATAAAAATGTAGGTTGTTGGAATAGTATATGCCGCTTTTTCTAGTTCAACAAAGGAGACCAAAAAAACCCCACAACCTCAAAATAGATCCTTCCACTAAAAATAAATTTTATATATAATACAGATCTTGCCAGATTTTATCATCCTCATGAATTTCTGAATTTGGAGTCTCTTTTTTGCCTTTCATTAGATTCATAATAACATTTGCCAGAAATGTTGCTAGTTAAAATTTACAAAACTGTTGTGACATACGAGGTTTGAACCAGATCTGGATGTATTATGGAAATAGATGTGATGATTAAAGTACCAGACTAGTTTCTTTTGTTCGGATATTTAATTTTTATTGTATATTTGGAAAATTAGGATAGGGTGAAATTAGGAACTACATGCAGCATTTAAAATTTTCAGTCTTCTTTAGTTCACTCTTAAACACATGTATGTCCATAATGTTATGAGTTTAGTGTCGACCATGTTAACTAATTTCCATTTTTCCAAATTCATATGAATGCTAGACTAGTTTGACATAGTATATAGAAAGATGTTTGAAAACACTGTTAGCATATTATGGTGCTATTCAATATACCAGGTTGTATTCAGCAGAAATTGGAATAAAAGATTGCAAAAGCTCTATGGGCTTCAACTAGGCAGAAGGAGACTTTAATTTTGATTCAACAGCTACCAAAATCCCTCATTAGCTGATGACATGGAACAATGATTTTACACCTCTGTGCCAACTCCCATTTTCTCATAAACTACCAGACACCCATAGGCTTTGCTTTTCTGATATGCTTCGCAATGTGGTGGAAAAAGCATTTAGCTTTGCAGTAAAATAGACATGGATACTGATTCAGTCACTAGTGAGTGAGGTTCAGAGAAGTTAAGTGACTAACTGAAAGATGCACAGCTAGTCAGTAGCACAGGTAGAAACAGGAGCTAGCTTTCATGAATCTTCAATCATGCCAATGCAGTTGCCACTATATTTTTATGCCTTTCTGTTCCTTCAGAGTTTTTCAATTGAGCATAAGGGTAGCAGTGTGTTATTCAGGGTGTTATCTGTGAATAGTTATTATCCCACCAATGAAACCAACCAGAGCCATCTTCTCCCTAGCTGCCTTTCCCACTTCTTTGTTACTCCTTTATCTTATTTTGTTCCTCACAGGAAAGAAAAGTTATCAAGTAAAAACTGTTCAGTGTTTTTAAATTCACATCTATACATGTGTAGAGAGCAACTAATCTTTATGAGGGAGATCCTGTTTAAAATACAAACAATGAAATTTTGCAGTTTGCATAGTCAAATTACATTAGCATGTTGTATATAAGTAGAAAGGAACTGTCTTAAGCATAAACCAGCCAAAGCAGTAGGAATATTTTGAGCATTCTATTTAAAAAAAAAAAACTAAAAGAAGGGGAAAAGTGAAAGCCTCAATAAAAAAATGTCATTTTTGCCAAACATAACTCAATTCCATTGAAAGTAGCTATTTCTGTAGTAGCAGTTGGCGTTGCACCTATGAGCTTCACACTCAGAACATGAGATGCATTTAGGGAAGGGGGATTTCCAGGGGGAGCACTTCAGAAAAAGTCAGCCTGTAAATGTGTGTGTGTGTGTGTGTGTGTGTGTGTGTTGCTTTGATCATTTTAACTAAAACTGTTTCTTTCCTGCCTCATAGTTTAATTAATTGATTTCCTTAGCTCAGAAACAAACTAGCATTTAACATCTTCCAGTATATAGCTTCACTTTGCTTATTCGCTTCTGTTCCTTGTTGTCTTTCAACGTGAAGATTATACTCTAGTCAAACTTCCTTTAATACTACATTGCTCCTATACAACATGATTTAGGTTAAATATGCAAAAGAACATACTGATATGAAAGCTTGGGAGGTTGTGGAAACTCTTTCAGGAGAGTTTTTAGATAGATTATTTTCTCTGCAATAAAGAGTAGAAATAGCTTCATTGATATATTTTGTTTTGTTTTGTTTTGGTGATGCTTTCCAACTCTGTGATTTCCTAAAGAAAGTCAGTCAGCAATTTGTCAGTTGTATTGATTGTCTGCTACCCATGAGTGACTCTGTGTGTGTGTGTGTGTGTGTGTGTGGATGTGCACATGCCTATGTTTAGAGGACAAAGTGTGAAGGGGAGGGGGACAAGGTGGGAAGGGGAGCAAGAGAAATGTAAAGGTAAATAACACTTTTCCTTTTTTCAATTATTCCTTTTTTCAAACTTTTAAAAAAGAACCTGGAAGCAATCAAGTAGATAACATCAACTAAAATGTGTGGAACTGGTATTCTAAGTGGTCATATACATAGAAAATGTTTTGATTTTCCTGAGGATAGAGGAGGAGGCAGCTTTATTATTTTTTTCTGACTGGTGTACTCTTTTCAGCTGCACAGTTACTGAAGTGTATTGAGGGGTTAGATAAGGTGCACGCTAAAACATTGTATAGGTTTCTACAAATGACTTGGAGCCCAAGTAAATGGGCAATTAATTTCTGCATTTTAAGTATTTACCAATATAATGGTATTTTATCCTGGAAATTTGGTTATTACTGCTGGATTAATGGAAACTAAAACATATTTGAATATTTGTTTTGGCTTATCCAATGAGTATTTATGTGCAATATCTGATAATTATGTGCAAAGTACAGAGAAGCATACATCTAAAGATTTAAAGAAAGAGGCCAGTGCAGTGGCTCATGTCTGTAATCCCAGCATTTTGGGAGGCTGAGGCGGGCAGATCACGAGGTCAGGAGTTCGATACTAGCCTGATCAACATGGTGAAACCCCATCTCTACTGAAAATACAAAAATTAGCTGGGCATGGTGCCACACACCTGTAATCTCAGCTACTCAGGAGGCTGAGGCAGGAGAATCACTTGAACCTGGGAGGCAGAGGTTGCAGTGAGCTGAGATCAGGCCATTGCACTCCAGCCTGGGAGATAGAGCGAGACTCCATCTCGGGGCAGGAGGAGGGAAGATTTAAAGAAGGAGAGATGTTACAATAAATGTTCCTTTAAACATATATATATAAAAAACAAACGTGAAAGGGGGAGAGACAGAGAGAGAGAGAGAAATAGAGAGAGAGAGAGAGAGAGAGAGAGATCTGTCGATAATTGATGAGATTGTTCTTTTCAGCCAAATTTGGGAGAGGTAGGATGTAGGTGCTAGACCCTAATAAATGAATGTGAAGGGGTAATTTGTATTGTAAGAATGATAAAGAAGAAGGCTGGGTGTGGTGGCTCATGCCTGTAATCCCAGAATTTTGGGAGGCCGAGGCGGGAGGATCATGAGGTCAAGAGATAGAGACCATCCTGGCCAACATGGTGAAACACCATCTCTATTAAAAATACAAAAATTAGCCAGCGTGGTGACGCGCACCTGTAGTCCCAGCTACTCGGGAGGCTGAGGGGGGAGAATTGCTTGAACCTGGAGGTGGAGTCTGTGGTGAGCTGAGATTGTGCCAATGCACTCCAGCCTGGATGACAGAGTGAGACTCCATCTCGAAAAAAAAAAAAAAGGAATGATAAAGAAGTAGTACCAAAATTCCTTTTTAAGAATTGTCATAGTGCAAACATAGAGAAGAAATCAGGGGCAAAGGGTAGCAATGGAAAGTCAAGGCAAGGTTGTTCTTGTAGAGAAGACCGAGTACATGTATAGGCTGGGTGAAGGAGAGAGCTTCACTGTAGGGAGGCAGTTCTGGTGTGGTGGTGGAAAAGTACTGGGCTTTCACTCAACAGATTTGGAGTTGTTTCTCATCTCAGCCAGTTGGTAACTAATTGAGAAAGGTGAGTAATTTGCTTAATTTACTTGAGGCTCAAATTAAATAACAAATGTGAGGTCAGTTTGTGAATGGTAAAATGCTGCATCAATAATGTGGCATTATCCACAGTAGACTGCCAGAACATATAAGCACTCTGCCTCTCTGAATTATTTCAACCATGCATTTCCTGCCTCTCGCAGAAGAGAAACAAAACAGAGGGCACTGAAATGATTTGCACCTCACTCAAAATGAGTAGAATGTAATTATAATCCCTTCGAAGAACTAGAACTCTTCAGTCCCTGAAGACACAGCTTATTGGGCTTCTGTATGAAATGAAGGACATGGACTAATCCTGGAAGGACATTCCGGTAAATTTGGGATGAACAGTATTCATGTATCATGGGGATTAAAGCTATTTGAAATCAACATGCAAGGAGGTGAATGTTAATATGATGCAAACAGAATACAGAAAAGCTGAAGTTGAGGAAGTGAACAGTAAAAGGTGTCTGCAGGAATTCTTACAGGAATTGAATTCTGAGCTAGATTTGGAGGAGGAAAGGCAGGAACTGGTGGGATGATGGTAGGAAGCATTTCCTCTGAAACCCCTGGAGGGGGTTGAGTTCAAGATGTAGTTAATAGACCAGTGGGAGATGATGGGAGAGAGGGTGGAAGGCTGGATCGAGATGGTAAGATCTGATACCATGAGCAATATTGACCAGCGGGGGAATTCCTGAGCAAGAAGATGGCATTGCTATCAGAGGAAGATTGTTCCACCCTTTGGCATCTCTGTGCAGGATGAGTAGAGGTGGGAGCCTGGAGAATCAGATAGGTGGCTGTTGAAGGCATGGGGTAACAGGGTTGTTGGAGGCTGTGGAATCATAAGAGGGAATGGGTAGACCTGAGAGATAATGGAGAAACATACTTGAAATGTGACATTTTTAGTTAACCTGTACATGACCATTTGTTCTGCTCTTATTGTGGAGCCAATTTTGAGGAAGTAATATTTCTGTATTGTAATGAACATGGAAATGCTTCATGGGTATTCCCCAATTTCAGTTACCCTGTATCCTAATTATAGAGAACCTGGACTCTTAAACACAGCACAGCATGGTCTTTCACTGTGGTACAAAGCAATCATAGGTCTGCTTTCGCCATGGGTCCCATAATGCTTCCTTGTTCACAGTATGGCGAAATTCTCCTTATTGGGAAAGTCCATAATGGTGTTACATTCTTGTTATATTCTATCGACATTTTAACCAGTTATCTTGCTCCTCATGTGGTAGCACTTGTCAAGCTGTATTTTTTCACAGGCAATAATTGAGGTCTTGGCTGATGAAGCAAATGGCCTAATGAGTAATAATCACATATTTGGAATGTACACGATGAGCCAAGCATGTTGCTACGCGCTTCATGGGCATTATTTATGGTGCTTAGCACGGTTTGTTGAATGCTTACTATGTCCCTAGTACTGTGTGGGTACTGTGTGTGTTTGATGTGGGTAATCTTATGTAATTTCCACAACAATTAGGAAGTGGATAGCATTCTTTCTTCCATTTCATAGATAAAGGAGACAAGACAGAGTTCTAATGGAGGCATTGCTTTACTACAGAAGAAACAATTTTTGATATCTTTGTAAGAAAGCTATGCTCATGTAACATACCTTACTGATTCCTTAAATAAAATACATTATGTAACAGCTCTCAACGGAGTAAAGATGAGATATGGCTGAGCTTTTAAGTTGTTTTCTTAAACATGATTGCAGTTCTATGTTTAAAAATGAGTCAAGAACATCTGCTTCTTTCTAGGGAGATATTCCATGGCTTCTTAACAACTGCTCTAACTTTTGTGGCAGCTGTCTGAAAGTTAGCTGTCTCTTGAGGCAGTGATGTCTTTATCACTAGGGGGTTTTCACTAAAATCTCAGTGATGACTTGCAGATGTCATAGATGTTGGATGAGGGGAAGGGAAGTTGAATTAAATGGCATTGGAGATCCTTCCTAACCCTGAGAGCCTTTGAGGTTCTAAGTTCCATTAAAACTATTTCAGGACACAGTTAAGAGCAGAGCAGCAATCTTTAGGTCAGTGTTTTATGGCTTTTGGCCAAAGGCCATTTAAAAGTTGATGGAGCAAAGAGAAGTGGATATAATGGGATTTTGAAAAAAAATAAAAAATAAAACAAAAAGTAACTTCCTGTGCAAAAGCAGATTACTTTTAAGGGTAAATTTTAGAAAAGGATTCCTCAGATCAATATAGTGCCATGCCATTTTAATTATAGAAAGTAAATTAATATCTGGTCTTTAAAAAAGACAGTTAAAATGGTTCTAAAAGTAATGTTTGAATTCAGTGAGTTTCTAAATTAGCTTAAATTCTCAAGAAAGCATTAAAAATGATAACTCTGTTTATTATCATTACAGAAAGCTTTCGTATAGTACTTTTATCTGTGCCAAATACTGTACTAAATGTTTTCCACGAATTTTCTCGATAATTTCTACACTAACACCATGAGATAGGTATTCTTATTAGCATCAGTTTTTCGAATGAGTACTTCAAGTTTCAGGAAAGTAAAGAAACTTCCCTGAAGACAGTATCTCAATTAGAACACAGTTCTGATTCCTACGTCTTCCCTCTGCAACCTACTGTTGTTCTATTCGTCTCTGCAGAATATTCTATTTAATTTACAGTAAATGACTGTAGCTGTTGTGCCTATTTATGGTTTAGCTTGCTAAGGAGTTAAAGAATTCTTGCTGGAATAAGCTAGGTTAATTGAAGGGAAAAGCAACAGCATATTGGTTCTGAATGTTAAGCTTCAAATTATTTTGGAACCTGGTCTCTTAGTAACTGATATGTTACTGTTACATTTTAGATAAAATAAAAAGGAAATCATGAAATCCTAAGCCATATCTTGGACCTGAATGTAGGTTGCTTTAGGCAATGAATAGTTGTCCTTAGAATAATTCTTCATTTCTTGCACTACCTCCAAAACGCAATAAATTTACTGTCTTAGTAGTCTGAAAATGTAGCCTTCCTAATGTTCACTTGCTAAATTCATATTATTTGTAACATATAGTCTATGGTGTCCCTATTCAATCAGTATGGTTCAGTTGCACCACATTATGTCTTAGGTAAAGTAAACTAAATTAAATTTTCAGGGAGCAATGGAAAATGAAAGGAAATATTCACAGTCTTTGAGTTATTGATCTTTGTGATTTTCACTGCCTTATACTTTTTCTGAAAATATTAACACATTTTTATAAATCTTAATTATTTGCATAATTAGAGAAATTTTCCTGATTATCTAAAATACATTAAATTTTGAAGAGAAATCTGGAATATCAAAAATACACATTTTAGACTCATGGTACAGATGTGTACAGTTAAATATGCTTCTCAAGAAAAAAGAATCATGCCTTAATCTAGGAAAGATCATATTTTGATAGAGAAATTTTTGGCAAAACAAAAATATATAAAACCACTTTCTACTCTAATTTAATGACCCTGTTCATTTCCTGTTTTGATTCTGGACATAATTCCAACACTAACTCTCTAGAGACTGTTAAAATTCATGGTCTAAAAATATAATGACAATTTTAACTTTACCACAAGACAAATCTTTCCATTTTACAGTATGATCATGTTGATATACTTTAAAATAAAATGACACTTAGAATTAAGTTCAGAGGTTTTGGAATTTTAAAATAAGACTTTGGATTCATATAAAAAATAATTAATTTTTTAGTCAATGTTCTAGAAAAATTATAATTTGTGCTTATCAATGAAGAAGTAAGTCTACTTGAAAACAGAAAACTAATCTCTCCTTAAGTGAGAAGAAACAGTAATCATGAGCTTGGACATGAAAGTTTACAAATGATCACAGGTCCTAAGCTTCAGTGGGTTCTCCATATATCAATGCCAATAAGGCCTTACTTTCAAATTTCCCTTTTGCATTTATAATGTTTGTAAGGCTTATTGAGAATTTTTTTTTAACTTTTAAGAAAAAGTTTGGAGCATTTTGTTATTTTTTGAAAGATAGTTGTGGAACAGGGTGGAGGAACTTGCTGTCTAGAATTTAGAAGCTTAGTAAAATCCCATTATGAATAACAAAGTATGCTCACTGCTCCTAAGATTACAATTTTAATGGAGAAAATTACCTTAAGCTAAATAATGGTTAACTATATGAATATTAGGGAGGGCAAAGTTGTTGAGGTTGTTGATTCCGATTTTTCTGGTATTGCCCAAATCACAACAAACTACAAGGCCCCCTGTGAAGAGGAAAAAGGTGTACAAAGGGATATTTAAGGTCTTGAAGTCAATCTTCACATATATCACTATTTTTTTAGGCCTAGTATACAATTTTCTCTCTCTGTCTTTCCTTCACAACATTTTCAAATTTCTTTCCTTCTACATTTTCTGGCCCCTGTTTTTGAACAAAGCTGAAAAGTTCAGCTCTGTCAAATTCAAGGAATTTCTCAAGCACATGTAGAGGAGTTTGCAATGACCATCCAGAAATGACATCCTAGGCTTTAAGTTTCTATAATGGACTTGGTATACTTGACTTAGTTAAGTAATAGACCAAGTGGAATCTTTGTTAAACAGCTATCGTTCTTTTCTGTTAGCATATACACTACACATGTATTAAGTGTCTCTTAGTCATTTTGCCAATTTAATGTAATAAAGCAAAGAGACATTGTATTAATTTCCTATTGTTGCTGTAACAATACCACTAACTTAGTGACTTAAGTGATATTGTTACAGCAACGGTAGGAATAGAAATTCACACATTTTTACTGTATAGTCTTGTAGGTTAGAAGTCTAATGAGGGTCTCACTAGGCTACAATTAAGATGTCAGTGGGGCTGTTGTTCCTTTTTGGGAGCTCTAGGAAAGAATCTGTTCCTTGTCTTTTGCATCTTTTAGAAGCTTCCCACATTCTCAGCTCTTGGCCCCATCCCATCTTCAAAGCCAGCAATGCAAGTCTAGGTCCAGTCTTTCTCATATTGCATTACTGAGATCATCTCTCCTGTCTCCCTCACTTACAAGCATCGTGGTGATTAATTGAACCCACTTGGATAACCCAGAGCAATCTTCCGAGCTCAATGTTCATACCCTTCATTACATCTGTAGGCCCCTTTTTCCATATAAGGTAATATATATCCAAATTCTGAGGATCCAAAAGTGGACATCTTTGAGGAGCCACTATTTGCTTTCTGCAGGCATGCAGAGTTTTTGTTTAATAGTAGAAACATGTCTTTGATGGAGGAAATTATTATATTATTTTTTGATACATTTAAGCATAATTTTTGGCTCATGAGTTTTTTTCTCTCTGCATTCTACATTGTTTGGGACACATTCAAACTATCACTAATTAAATAAACACAGGAGGGAAGAACTTCATTACAAATAATAATAGATAACATTCATGAAGTACTACACTCAGAGATGAGAACTTTTTATGTCGTATCTCACTGAATCCTCATAACAACTCTCTGCAGAAGGTACTCTTCCCTAATTTTTATAAATAACATAATTGAAGATTTAAAATTTTAAAGATTTTTTCCAAGGCCACCCAGCTAGTAAGTGACAACCGTAAGAACACAGATAATGTGGCACCAAGATTGGTGTCAAAACTCCTTGAGAATATGCATATTTATTTGAAAATGTCATAATCACCCATCAGTACATCATTCACAATGGGCACCCACTAACTGTTCGTTGGATTCGTGAATGGTCTCGCACAGTAATATATTTCATTAATTTTCTGCATGGTACAGTTAACAAGTGAGATAAATATGGTCCTAATGGCGTAGTATTAAGGAACACTGCTATACTTATTGCACTTAATGTTCTCTGTTGTGGTGATTGTTGGCACTTACCTCAAGAGCAGGCCCTTGTCATTGCAAGCCCTCTGCTTCTTGTATTGTACGTACATCTGTTGTACCTTCTGCTGTACCCCTAGCATCATGTCGCTGCTAAACATTTTGGCAGAAACCTTAGAAACATCTGTTGCCTTAGTCCAGGAACAAACTAGCAGCTCTCTATTAAATGAGGATGGCACTTGGCAGTTCAGGCTTTAGCCTTCTTCGGAAGTCCCTTTGGTCTAAAGCAATGGAACTAAATCCTTAGAGCTCTACCATCCCACATGTGTAGCAAAGGGCAAAACCCATATGAAAGGCATATGGTGGAACAAATCACAATAATGCATCATGCCCTTCTCTCAAACAGTAGTGAGACATCCGTCTTACTGGGATGCCACATGGAGACAATATCAACACAGCACCAAGAGGCTTTTGTTCAAAGACCATTTCTAGTCCTAACTCTTCCAGATAATGGCTAAGTGATGTTAGCCCTGTGTCTTAACCTCTGTGGGAAGAATAAAAACCTAACCCATCTGGGTTGCCTCTTGTGGGTATACACGTGTGATTAAGATTTGGTCTCTGATTACTAAGGAAACTGTAATTTCCCAAGGAAAAACTCATATATAAAAACCCAATTCATGTAAATCAAAATCACAAACTATCAATAGTTATTGCTAGACATATCCTTCTTGGTTTTCTTCTAAGAAAGAAAAAAGCGGCCAGTGACATCCAGCAACTGATCTGATACTCATAGCTGGACCTCAGGTTATTACAAACTGATTTGACACTGGCAACTACGCCATGTTGTTCTCCTGTTGAGCATAAATAATGTCATAAACCACCTACTTCAGACCGTGTCACTGTGCATACTACAAAATAGACCAGATCTCTCTCTCTCACTAAAACCAGGTATCTTCCTGTCTCAGTAAATGCTCCTTTACTAGGTTCAATTTTAGGCTTCCTATAGCCTGCCCTATCTATAAGTTTTATTGAGATATCTAATCATAACATTTCCCCTGCTTTCTGGCAACACACAATGTAGGCCAAACTTCCGCTTCCTTAGAACCTTCCTCAAAATTATTCAACAAAAGCCCCAATTCTATAATAGGTTCTTCTGACACTGTTGTACTGAGCTACCTCACAGGTGGTTCCCTGTGGTATGCATTCTCCCTCTGCAATGAATAATACACCAAACTTGTTCACTTACATTTTTACCTGATGGGCATTGACACTTCCAAAAACTAGTTCTATCAATGACTGAAGTCAGATGATTGCATAAAAATCCTAACATTTTACAACAGTCTTAATTAACCTCGTTCTTTAAAAATAAATTTTATTACTGTTATCCATATGTATGGTTTAAAAAATCAGCCCAAAAAAGGCTTATAATGAAGAACAGAAACTTCTTGCATGCTCCGTATTAGGCCTTTCTTGCGTTGCTATAAATAAATACCTGAGCCCGGGCCTGGTGGCTCACGCCTGTAATCCCAGCACTTTGAGAGGCCAAGGCAAATAGATCACCTGAAGTCAGGAGTTCGAAACCAGCCTGGCCAACATGGTGAAACACCATCTCTACTAAAAATACAAAAATTAGCCAGGCATGATGGTGGGTTCCTGTAATCCCAGCTACTCGGGTGGCTGAGGCAGGAGAATCACTTCAACTCGGGAGGTGGAGGTTGCAGTGAGCTGAGATCATGCCATGTGCCACGGCACTCTATCCTGGGCAACAGATGGAGACTCCATCTCAAAAAAAAAAAAAAAAATTACTGGAGGCTCTGAGACTGGGTAATTTATAGAGAAAAGAAGTTTAAGTGGCCAAGGTTCTGGAGGCTGTACAGAAAACATGGTGGCATATGCTTCTGGGGAGTCCTCAGGAAGCTTACAATCATAGCAGAAGGTGAAGCGGAGGCAGGCACTTCACGTGGTGAAAGCAGGCGCGAGAGAGTGAAGGGAGGGAGGTGCCATGTACTTTTAACGGGCCAGACCTCAGAAAAAATCACTCGCTATTGTGAGGACAGCACCAAGAGAATGGTGCTACAGCATTCATGAGAAATCCACCTCCATGATCCAATCACCTCCTTTCGGACCCCACCTCCAATACTGGAGATTAGAATTCAACATGAGATTGGATGGGGACAGAGATCCAAACACTATCATGCTCTTTTCATCCGCATTCCTCAGAGAAGATATGATCTGGGGGTCAATCTACTTTTGATCAGAACCTGATCAAGCTACTATCCTTAATTCTTAATTTCCAAGTACTTCTTTTTCTCTGATTATCTTTTCTTCATTGTGTTTTCTTAGACTTTTGTCAGCACACTGTCCTTTGGATATTCTCTTTTGTGGACCCAAATTTGATGTAATTATTATTTTTATTGATGATATTATTTCAAATCATTTCTTGCCCCTGAAATACTATGTGTGTGGGGGTGTGGAGTGGGAGGATGGAGAGGGTCTTTTTCTTTCCCTTTCACCTTATAGAAGTGACCCTGATTACCTATTTACGTTGAGGAGAATGAGGATTTAGGAAAGTTGACCCATGTTCGTGGGTGTGGGACTTGATAGCGTGGGAGGGAGATAACTCACATGATTTTGATCCCTGAAGGCCAGAATGCTGAAGGTTTTGTTGTAATTTGCTGATGTGTAGTTGTGTCTTCATTGGAAGCAGTCATATATGAAGCTTTTATGTATGAAAGATCTTATGTATGAAATTTGTTCTTAGATTGACAGTATTACTTCGCCATGTAAAACAAGCATGGCTTTAGCCCTAATTTTTCTATAATCCTTTTGTTTGCTTACAAAAAAACGGGGAAACTCCAAACGGGCTGAATGAAAGATTTGAGTTAATTTGCTCTTTAGTTACCCATCCAGTTTGCATATCCTTGCCCTCCCTGAACTCTTGGGCAAAACTACTCAGAAATAGCCTATTATTGTGCTCATCTGTAGTTCTACCACAAAGATGCTCTCCTTTGAGTTGACATATGACCTGCAATGTTCTAAGTGCTTTATGTATTTTACCTTGTTTAATTTTCATATCAACCCTGAGTCAACTTAGACATTCTCCATATTGCTTTTAAAATATTGGCACTTGGCCAAGCATGGTGGCTGATGCCTATAATCACAGCAATTTGGAAGGCCAAGGCAGGTGGATTCCTTGAGCCCAGGAGTTCGAGAGCAGGTTGAGCAACATAACTAAACCCTGTCTCTACAAAAATGTATGAATACCAAATTGGCTGGGCATTTTGGCATGCAGCTGTGGTCCCAGCTACTCATGAGGCTGAGGTGGGAGGATCACTTGAGCCTGGAAAATAGAGGTGGCAGTGAGCCAAGATAGCACCACTGCACTCCATCCTGGGTGACAGAGTGAGACCTTGCTTCAAAAAAATTAATAAATTATAAATTATATAAATTTATTTAAAAAATTATAAAGTATAAATTATATAAATTTATTTAAAAATTTGGCCAGGCACAGTGGCTGAAGCCTGTAATCTCAGCATTTTGGGAGGCCAAGTTGGGCAGATCACCTGAGGTCAGGAGTTCAAGCCTGGCCAACATAGTGAAACCCTGTCTCTACAGAAATACAAAAATTAGCTGGGCGTGATGGCGGGTGCCTGTAATCCCAGCTACTTGGGAGGGTGAGGCAAGAGAATTGCTTGAACCCAGGAGGCAGAGGTTACAGTGAGCCAAGATTGAGCCACTGAACTCCAGCCTTGGCGACGGAGTAAAACTCCGTCTCAAAAAAAAACAATTATTTATTTTTTAAATTATATAATTTAAATATAAATTATGTGTTTTAAAATATCTACATATAAAAATTATATATTTTTAATTTAATTATATAAATATATAAATTATATAAATTTATTTAAAAATTATAAATATGTAATTTATATAATTTAATTATATAATTATAATTATATAATTTTTAATAAACTTATATGATTTATAATTATAAAAAGTGTAATTTATAAATATATAAATTATATGATTTATAAATATACAATTTTATATATGAATATATAATTATAAATAAATATAATTATATAAATGATATAATTTTTATATAATTTATTTATATATAATTATATAATTATATAATAATATACTATATATAATAATATACTATATATAATTATATAATTATATAATATACTATATATAATTATATAATTATATAATAATATACTATATATAATTATGTAATTATATTTAATTTTATAATTATATATATTATATAATTATATAATATATAATTTATATATTTATTTATATATTTATAATTATTTATATTTTTATATTTTATATTATTTTATATTATTTTATATTTTATATTTTATTATTTTATATTTTATATTATTTATATATAATATATATAAATATATTTATATATTTATAAAATCTATATGTAAAAAGTATATAAAAATATATAAATAATATAAAATAATAAAATATAAAATATAAAATATAAAATAATATAAAATAATATAAAATATAAATAATTATAAATATATAATTATTTATATATAAATATATAAATAATTATATATAAATATATAAATAATTATATATAAATAATTTTATATTATATAATTATATACTATATATAATTATAAAATTAAATATAATTATATAATTATATATAGTATATTATTATATAATTTTATAATTATATATAGTATATTATTATATAATTATATATAAATAAATTATATATAAATTATATCATTTATATAATTATATTTATTTATAATTATATATTCATATATAAAATTGTATATTTATAAATCATATAATTTATATATTTATAAATTACACACTTTTTATATATGCATTTATATATAAATACATATTCATATATTCATATAAATATTTATATAAATATTCATATATTTATATAACTATTCATATATTCATATATTTATTTATATATAATTATATAATCTATTTATAAATGTATAAATTATATAATTTATAAATATATGAATCATATAAATTTATTAAAAATTATATAATTTGTAGATTTAATGCTATTCCCATTAAACTACCATTGACATTCTTTACACAATTAGAAAAACATACTTTAAATCTCATATGGAACCAAAAAGAGCCCATATAGCCAAGACAATCCTAAGCAAAAAGAACAAAACTGGAGGCATCAGGCTACCTGACTTCACACTATACTACAAGGCTACAGTAACCAAAACAGCATGGTACTGGTACCAAAGCAGATAGACCAATAGAACAGAAAAGAGACCTCAGAAATAACACTACACATCTACAACCATCTGATCTTCAACAAACCTGACAAAATCAAGCAATGGGGAAGGATTCCCTATTTAATAAATGGTGCTGGGAAAATTGACTAGCCATGTGCAGAAAATTGAAACTGGACCCTTTCCTTACACCTTGCATAAAAATTAACTCAAGATTGATTAAAGACTTAAATGTAAAACCAAAAACCATATGCACCCTAGAAGAAAACCTAGGCAATACCATTCAAGATGTAGGCATGGACAAAGATTTCATGATGAAAACGCCAAAAGCGATTGCAACAATAGTCAAAATTGATAAATGGGATCTAATTAAACTAAAGCGCTTCTACACGGCAAAATAAATTATCATCAGGGTGAACAGGCAATCCAGAGAATGGGAGAAAATTTTTGCAATCTATCCATCCAACAAAGGTCTAGTATCTAGAAGCTACAAGGAACTGTAATTTACAAGAACAACAACAACAACATCAAAAAGTGGGCAAAGGATATGAATAGACACTTCTCAAAAGAAGACATATTTGTTGCCGAGAAACATATGAAAAAAGCTCAACATCACTGATCATTAGAGAAATGCAAATCAAAACCATAATGAGATACCATCTCACACCAGCCAGAATGGAGATTATTAAAAAGTCAAGAAACAATAGATGATGGCGAGGCTGTGGAGAAATAGGAACACTTTTACACTGTTGGTAGGAATGTAAATTGGTTCAACCATTGTGGAAGACTGTGTGGTGATTCCTCAAGGATCTAGAACCAGCAATACCATTTGACCAAGCAATCTCATTACTGGGTATATACCCAAAGGAATATACATCATTCTACTGTAAAGACAAATGCACACATATGTTTATTGCAGCACTATTCACAATAGCAAAGACATGGAACTAACCCAAATGCCCACCAAGGATAGACTGGATAAAGAAAATGTGGTACATATACACCATAGAATGCTATGCAGCCATAAAAAGGAATGAGTTCATGTCCTTTGCAGGGACATAGATGAAGCTGGAAGCCATTATCCTCAGCAACCTAACACAGGAACAGAAAACCAAACACCACATGTTCTCACTCATAAGTGGGAGTTGAACAATGAGAACACATGGACTCAGGGAGGGAAATATCACACACCGAAGCCTGTTCGGGGGTGGGGGGCAAGGGAAGGGAGAGCATTAGGACAAATGCTTAACACATGCAGGGCTTAAAACCTAGATGACAGGTTGATAGGTGCAGCAAACCACCATGGCACATGTATACCTAAGTAACAAACCTCCATGTTTGGGGCATGTATCCCAGAACTTAAAGTAAAATAAAAAGTTAAGAAAAATTAAAATGCAAAAAGGCAATTAACATTTTTTCTTTGCTTTAAGAAATGAGAGGTTTTTGTGATACTTAAAAAAAAACGGTTAGACTTAGGAATATAAATATCAATTTGCTATCTAATTTAATTGTACCCAGAGTTGCACATATAGCAAACTGTTTTCACACATGAATTTGAACTTTAAGTGATTCCATATGCACGGAATTCAAAAGCTATTCTAATGTTTTAAGAATACGTTCATTATTTTTATCAGTATTTTTGTGTGGGACATTAAAATTAAGTGAATTTCCATTTGCCCTCTTTGTCATAAGTTAATCCATCTACTTTGCATCTGTGGCTTTGCTTTGAAAAACTAATGTTGTGTAGCTTTTAACTCCTAATTTACAAAGTAAAGGAAAAAAATAAAATGTATGGCAGCAACATGACCTCTAGGCTGAACAGATTTCAAGATGAAATGCCTAGTATCTATCTACACTTAGACCAGGGTAAGTGGAATTGCAAATCAAATGCATCTAGTTTTCCAAAGCCTGATAAAGAGCCTTTTGTAGAATCTTACTTTTAATTGCCATAGGAATACATTATACATTTGGAGTAATTAAAATTAAATACTTGGTAATTAGAAGTTAGATTTTATTGCTTATGTAGTAAGAAACATACACAGATGCTTAAGAGAGTAAAAATTTAATATTCATGTCTCAAGCTTAGCATTAATAACCATCGATTTAGCAACAAAGACGTTAATTCAATGAAAGTTTATGCCAGTACAATGAAAACAAATATATTTTAATGATAGTAATTTTTAGTTACTTGTAATGATGGCCTGCAAGAAGACATCTTACTTCAGAGTTTTAATGTGACTCCTACTCTTGCCTCTTGGCTATCTGGAATACGGTCTCTGTAAATTTTTCAGGTGATCTAATGATGATGATGATATTGACATATTATGTTTGTAAGCACTTTGGCTTTTGACATGCTTTTATATGCATCATCTCAGTATCTTTATCACCGCCTCCAAGTTTTTCACAACAGGAAAACACAATAGAAGACATAAACAGGGCCGGGTGTGGTGGCTCATGCCTATAAGCTTAGCACTTTGGGAGGTGGAGGCAGATGGATCACATGCGGTCAGGAGTTCAAGACCAGCCTGGCCAACATGACAAAACCCCATCTCTACTAAAACTATGTAATCCCAGCTACTCGGGAGGCTGAGGCATGATAATCGCTTGAACCCGAGAGGCGGGGGTTGCAGTGAGCCAAGATTGCACCACCACACTCCAGCCTGTGCGATAGAGTGAGACTCCATCTCAAATAAAGAAAGAAAGAAACAAGGAAAAAAAAAGAAAAAGAAAACATAAACAGGAATATTTCCAACTATCTGCCTGCAAAAGCCTTGAAGTCTAATTTGTGGACAAAACTTTTTCACTTATAGTTAAATTATAAGGTAGAGTCAAGTGAGACAGTTAGACACATCCCCAAGGAAAGAGCTTCATTAAAGTCTTTGGAATTTAAACTTGGATATGACACAAACTAGAGATCTACAAGTCAGATTGGAACCATGCATATATTTTAGTTTCCTAGCAAGGCAGTTGGAAAGCATTGAATTTGATGCCTTTTGGTAGCCACGTTGCCACAATATTCTCCAATCTCTATTCTCATTTGTGATGACTTCCCTAGCCCTGAAAGAAGGGTCACATTTTTCCCTCACTCCATAGGGCCCTGGTCCCATCAAATTTTATGTGACTAGGGCTCCCAGGAGCATCAAGGTGTAGGACTTTCCAAAGACAGTGGAGTTTCCTACTGCTGGTGTGGAGGATAGAGAGACCTAGTCTCATTGGGTGCAAACAGGGAAGATTTTAGGGAAGAGATGACTTCTGAGGTGGACCTTCAAGCATGAACTTTATACTAATAGTTTTGCACGGATGGGCTGACATACAGGAAACGACTGGAAAACTGGGGACCTGATTTGTTTAAAACTGAAGTAAATCAGGGCCTTAGTTACACTACTTACTTGCCAATCCAGTTGTTCAAGTCAGAAGCCTATGAATCATCTTAATAAACCTCTTCTCTCCTCCATTCTCTAACAGAGAAGTTAGAGAATGGCTTCCCTTTCTAAATATTTTCCCAGCCTCTATTCTCCATCCTTCCAGACCTCATCATAGTCCAGATCCTAATCATTACATGGCAAGCAATCTGTCTCTCTGACTGTGAGAACCCCTGCCTAAGTGCCTCCATATGTCTCTGTAGCCTACACAATAAAGAGAAACTTCCCTAGCATGACATAAACAGTCTAGTATAGCTCGGCTCCTCCAACTCTCTTCATCATTATCTCTTGGTCTGCTCATTTACTATCAAACTATTTATAGTTCCCTGAATACATCATTTTATTTTATATCCTATATCTTTAACATATTTCAGAAAAATAAATTCCATCTACTTTATTTTATTTTATTTTTTGTCATGCATCACCCACTCAATTTTCTGGTTGAACAATAAAGTATAAAAAGCTAAATAATCCTAGCACTTTGGGAGGCCAAGGCAGGTGGATCACGAGGTCAGGAATTCAAGACCAGCCTGGCCAAGATGGTGAAACCCCGTCTCTACTGAAAATACAAAATAATCAGCCGGGCATGGTGGCAGGCACCTGTAATCCCAGCTACTGGGGAGGCTGAGGCACACATTTGCTTGAACCCGGGAGGCAGAGGTTGCAGTGAGCCGAGATCTGAGATCGCGCCACTGCACTCCAGCCTATGCAACAGAGCGAGACTCCATCTAAACAAAAACAAAAAAAAGAAAAAAGAAAAAGAAAAGCTAAATAGTGATTAAACTGGACAAACTGACATTCTACTCAAGGAAATAAAACTGTGCAGGATGAAAATGAGTTTTATTAAAGTCCAAATATTTATCATATGCCATATTAAACAGTAAATAGTCAAAGCATTTATTTCTTTTTAGTAACAATTAATGTTCCTGGTAGATTTTCCCATCCTCTGAAATATTTATATGGCACGTTTTTGTTTGATTTCCTTCATTCATAATTTTAGTTTCCTTCATACTTCTTGATCTTCAAGTATCAAATAATGTTTTGAAGTACAATTAGAAGTATGCAGAATTATTTCATATCTGAGTTAACCTTTCCAACAAATAAATGAAACATCTTATTTTTGTAGCGTTTATTCTACAAAAATATTCTGAGGAAGGCCTCAAAAATCTAATTATCTCATTGTAAAACTCCACATTAACAGTACTACAGATAACTGTTTTAGTTAAAATTGACATATAAATCATTGTTCATGTAACTTTTGTTTAACCTATTAAAACGGAAGATGATGGGCTGGGAGCGGTGGCTCATGCCTGTAATCCCTGCACTTTGGGAAGCAGAGGTGGGCGGATCACCTGAGGCCAGGAGTTTGAGACCAGCCTGATCAACATGGTGAAACTCCATCTCTACATACATACATACATACATACATACATACATACATACATACATACATACAGTGGAAGATCAATGTGGAAGGATAAGGTACAGTTTGTTGACTTGTGCACAAGCATTGCAACATCAAGTTGTTTGTCTCCTAGTGGCAGTTAATAGTATATGGCTCTTCATTCCTTTTTCATTCAAACAGCTTTCATCGAGTGCCTACAAATGTGTGGTAGGAAGAGCTCAGCTTAGTGTTTAGAGACTTTCTCACTTTATGCAGGCTTCTTACAAGGTTTGGTGGACCTTGAAATCCATTTGCATCTTTTGGAGGGATGGGGATGGACAGCTCTGGCAGGATTTTTATGCCAGAAAAATGGCTGAAGTAGATATTATCTGTAATTTTTCTCAAGAAATGACTGCTTGATCAAACATACAATAAATAGATTTTTGTACAAAGCTTAAAAGAATCTATTCCCAGCCCACCCCTCTGTCTTAGCTTGGGAAATAAACAAAAATTAAAATTACCTTTAAACCTCAGGTGTGGGTTTGAAGTATTAAAAAAAATGGAAAAATTGAGCTGAAACTTTCTTGCATAGAGAGATATCAGAGGTGCGTCTTTCTAATCAAGGACAGACTCTCCACCACTTATCCTGATTTACACTTTTAGTTCTTCTGGGTTGGGGTTTGATTGGGCTGGACAGCTAGTTAGCTGTTTCCTGCCTGAGGCTACTTGCCCTAATGCAGAGAAATTCCTGGTTCTCAGAGTCATAGGCAGAAAAACTTGAAATTATTTATTACTACACCCCATCTCTTTCAATTAAAAATATTAAGACAAATTATAATAAGATATGTCCATTCAATAAGATTAGTAAAAGACACTGAAAAACTTAACAGTCAACATCTTACATGTTACAAATGTCATCATAAGGCTATTTCTTGTGTCTTCCCTACATAAAAGGTTAAACTTTATTATCAAAATGTAGTTTTTTTTTTGAAGACACTTTATTGGGGTAGCTAGAGTAACTCTGTGAGAGACAGAACTCTGTCTGATTTAATAAAAAGACAGAGCCTATGCAATCTGCAAGTGTTTCTCCAGGAATGATTTATGGACATCAGCACGTACATACCATATGTATTTTATATATTATATATATTATGTTTCAATATATTATATATGTAATATTATATATATATATATAAAATTTAAGGTTCTTGTTAAAAAGGCAGATGGTAAAATAGCTAAGTAAATTTCAAATGTCTCATCACAAAAACTGATAAATAAGTGAAGTGATGGATATGTTAACTAGCTTCATTTAATTATGCCACATCATATACATATGTCAAAACATCAGAGTGTACCCCATAAATGTATATAATTATGATTTGTTAATCAAAAAATGCATATGGTCGAGTACTGGCTGAGATCTACTAAATCCAAATCTCTGGGTTGGAGGCTTGGTGTCTGCATTTTAACTTGTCCAAATGAGCCTTACAATGAAATCTGAGACATAGTTGGGTGGGTGGTGAGAAGTACCCTCAGTGATGGCTGTCATATATGGATAATCCTTTCCTAAGATAAATCAGAGTGATGGGGGCCAAAGTGCAAATGCCTTCACTTATCTGAAAGGGAATCTGCATGTGGATGGCAAAACCAACATCCTATACTATACTCCCAATCCCATAAGCTCTCCAGCCACCATGCCAATTGTAGCAGCTAGTCTTCACCAGGAGTCTTCTTATACCACAACTGTGCCCCTCTTGCAAAGCAGGGTACCTTTTCTCTCCTTTGCCTGATCCACTGCTCTTACAATTTGATGATAACCACCATCAGTTTTGCACTGATCACTCCTAGGCACCTAAACCATTGTTCTATGTATTGTAGTGCAATCCCAGAGATAGGTGTTGTTTTCATGCTCATTTTACAGATAAGAAGACTGAGGCTCAGATAAGCTATGGAATCATGGACAAACATTGAGGAAATAGCAGGAAAACAGATTCAAACTCAGGTCTTTCTGCAGCCACTCTGCTGGGCTGCTGTCATGCAAACATTTACTGCCTGACTTTCTGGACAAGAGTGTGGAGAGCTTTGATTTCTAAAACTGCAGCACAGCTATTAATGAAAAAAGAGATGGCCTAGTTCTTTATTTCCTTATCCCCTACAAGCTTTTATACATGATTTTAATATCAAAGGGAAGATATTAAATCTCACTCGTGAATTATGATGAACACTAATTCACAGACTAAAAAAATTCTGCATAAATGTGTAGATGTGTATTGTATGCATTTTGTGAAAAAATACATTAAAAAGATAAATGGGAGAGGTGCCAGTACATTGTTAAACCCTAAAATCAACAACATTGTATCTCTTCTCTTCCTAATTAATTTATTCCTGAATCTTGACATAATAAAACTATGTCTTTTATCTCCCTGCTCCCTCATTTAGAATCTTATTTAAAGTTAACTTATAAGAAAGCAAAACCTAAGAACTCAACATCTTTAAGTCTTACAGATCTCAAAACTGAATTCAAAATTTTAATGTTAATTGATTCTAATATCTGCCATTATCAGAAATCTGAATGCATTCTTGTTGCTTCCAAATTTAGAGGTCTAATAACTATTTGTACTTTTAAAAACTTCAATAAATAGGAGTCAAGGATTTAATGTGCCAGATGAGAAATTTTGCAAATCATTATAATTACGGGAATTCCTAAAATCTGTTTGCAAATGTGGGGAGTTTTGTCATTACTTCAGGCAACCTGTATTCTCACTGTGGTTGTAGCATCAATTAACTCTGCTTTCATTAGCTTTCTCATTTTTAAAATCAGGGATTGAATCAGATGATCTCTAACTGATGATCTCTTATAGCTCAAATATCTTTTACTTCTTTGAAAAATGTAGTACTTTTTGTGATACCATGCAGTAGTCCTGAAAATGCTTCAAAAGGATTCCAAGTACTTTATGTTACTGTAAACTGCACCATGAATGTGGAAAGTTGAGCACAAATGGACAAATAATAGTGGAGAAAATAATAGTGAATGTCAACCTTTTGTAGCTCCTTTTCTATCACAGATTTAATGTAATGTGAGTCTGCAGACTTCACAGAGAACTATTTTTGAACAGAAATATGTATTTGAACCCCTTCCCGTTTCTTAGATATTTGAATGACATTATAGTTGTATCTAAACTACACCGTGGTCTAATTTAACACCTGGAATGGCATACCACTTTCCCTATAGTGTATAATATTTGTTATACCACCACCCTGAAATATTGGCTCATAAACTACTGAAAAAATATTGTTAATCATAGAAAAGTAGAATATCACCCAATAAACCAGTGTATATACAGCCCAGAGACTCCTTTGGAAAATAATAAAATGGATAAATAATTGGGATTTTAGCAGCAATTTGAATAACTTATTTACTCACTTACTCAACAAATATTTTCTCATCAGACATTCATTCCCTGTCCATGTTGAGTTTGTGGAGTACTTGTGTGAGGGAATATATTGAACAAATAAGTTTAAGTATGATGACTTTTACAAAAGTAGAAGTAGAGGGTGCTGTGAGAACCTAAAAGGAGTTAATTCATCTAATTTGAATGGATGGCTGAATCAGTGGAGGATGTCTGGGAAAACTTTCCCAATTAAGGGATTTTTAGCAGAGATCTGAAAAAATAAGCAGATAATATGCCAAGCAAGATCTGGGAAAACTTTTTAGGCAGAGAGAATAACTTATTTGACGTTTTTAAAGCAGGAAAGAGTGTTCTTTTTGAGAAATTAAAAGAAAACTAGTAGAGTTATAGTGCAAATCCAAGAAGGAAAATGGGGCACGGAGTAGACTAGAATTCTGATGCGTATGAAAGTCAATGTAAGAATGATGGACTTATTCAGGGGCACTCAGAAGTTTTAAGAAGGGGTGGGGCAAAAAAACCAGAATATAATCAGAGTTAGTTTTTCTAAATAATATTTATTTTGAAATAGTTGAATACTCACAAGAATTTGCAGAGAGTAGTTTAGAGAAGGTTTGTGTACCTTTCACCCAGTTTTCCTCAATGATAAGATGGTGCATCACCACAGTATGGTGTCAAAATCAGGAAATTGATGTTGATTAACCACGGTTAATAACAGTGTGATTAACCATGCTGTAGATGTTATTTGAATTTTTCAGTTTTTACATGCAAAATTTGTTTTGTTTTGGTTTTGGTATTCAAAAGTTCACTAGAATGTTTTTAAAGGAGTGAAAAGGATTAAATACGGATATTGGGGGAGCAGTTTGTAAAATAAAAAGCAAAGTTGAGTTGATAGATGAAGGTATCCTAACCTAGAAGTGGCATAGACTCAAGAAATATTTAGGAGGTAGCCATGGACACAGGAAGGGGAACATCACACTCTGGGGACTGTTGTGGGGTGGGGGTAGGGGGGAGGGAGAGCATTAGGAGATATACCTAATGCTAAATGACGAGTTAATGGGTGCAGCACACCAGCATGGCACATGTATACATATGTAACTAACCTGCACATTGTGCACATGTACCCTAAAACTTAAAGTATAATAATAATAAAATAAAAAAAAAGAAATGATCAGTGAGTCTTGGTGAGTGAATATGGGGTGTGAGAGAGGGGATAAGTTCGAAGGTAACCTATGGATTTCTATTTTGAGCAATTGGGTAGGTGGTGATGTTCCTAGTTGAGGTTAAAAGTCCTGGAGGAGAGGCAGATTTGCTGGGAAAAGAAGATGCATTCAGTTGGAACTTCGGTGAGCTTCAGGTACCTATGTAGGCAAGAATGTTTTCTGCCTGGGGCTCTGGGAAAAGCTAGGGTGTGAGATATAGATTTAGTCATCCTCAGCATACAGATAGTAATTTCAGCGAAATTATCTCAGGAGAATATGTTAAATGAAAAGATTTTAAAAAGTTTAGAATAGAGCCCTGGGATCTAAAAATATTAAGTGGTTTGGGAAGAAGAATGAGCTGGTAAAGAGACTGAGAGGAAATAATGAAGAACATAGAGTTTTTAGTGTGTGTGTGGGGGGGGGCGGGGGGGGAGAGAGAGAGAAGAAGAAGGGAGATGAAAATACAGGAGATATATGGAAAAATAGCAAAATTATGTCATATAAGCAAAGTCCTAGTAAGCTCTATCTCTTTTCTTTGATTTCTTCTGAAGTTATAATTGGAAGGTTTCTTGTAGTTCTCTATGTGTGCCATTCTTTTGAAGTTTAGTATTTATAATGTCGCCAACTCAATTTCGTGATAAAGTGTGATGTTTTCTGCAACATTATTTACATCTTTCAAAATGTTATTTTGGATTGAGAATACTTGAATATGCCACATTTTAGTAATTATTAATTAATTGTTTCTTTTTTTTTGAGACGGATTGCTCTGTTGCCCACGCTGGAGTGCAGTGGCGCCGTCTCGCCTCCTGGGTTCACGCCATTCTCCTGCCTCAGCCTACCCAGTAGCTGGGACCTACAGGCGCCCGCCACCATGCCTGGCTAATTTTTTTGTGTTTTTAGTAGATACAGGGTTTCACCGTGTTAACCAGAATGGTCTTGATCTCCTGACCTCCTGATCCGCCTGCCTCGGCCTCCCAAAGTGCTGGGATTACAGGCGTGAGTCACCACACCCGGCCTAATTAATTATTTCTTAAAGTTAATAGGAACTTAAAAACTATGGCGGTGGGGGCAGGGTGGGGGGCAGGGAGGAGTGGCAAATTGTGCAAAAACGTTTAGGTTTAACAAGATCCAAAATCCTGTAATTAAAGTATATTTTAATTACATATATTTAAGCTATAAATATATGACAGTAAATACACCAACAACTGGATCATACCCCAAGCTAACTGAAATCAAAGTTTCAGGATAAGTCCTGGGCGTCTGTATTTTTAAAAATCTTCTCCAATTGACTCTGATGCCTAGTGTGGATTGAGAATGATTGGAACACTTAGTACTCTGAGAATCTTAGGGGTGGTGAGAAGGTTCTATACAGCAACTTGAATGCTATGACTCTGTAGAAACCTCACTGATACCAATATAATGAAAGTCATGTCAAATAAATTTTCTTGAAAGAAAAGAGGTAGCCAGTAAAGAAATAAAGGACAAGAAATTTTGAGTTGACCTACTGAATTTGGAAGTCATCATCACAAATCCCATTGAAAGTTGGAGTGAATGAGGCAGGGGGTTGATTTACGGTAGATTTATGCTATGACGAGCTGAGTGACAAGTTCAGAATGACAGGCTGAAATGTCTCAGAATCATTTCATATTAGATGGGAAGAAAAGCTCACACCAGTTTGAGTAAGTGATAACTGAAGGCTGAAATAAAGCTTTGGTTAAAGGAATGATGCAGGAGAAGGTTGATGATTAAATGTTGTGGGAAGAAACACATGAATTTTGCTAGACATGTGACTGGGGATAATAATAAGCTGAAAGTTACTTTGGGGACTTTCACTAGGAGGGGAGGTTATGTATTGGTGGTTCCAAAAGTAGCTTATTAATTAGAAGTATTTACTTTTTACTTGTAGATTTACTTCTCATTATGTTTTCAAAAGAATGTAAGGTATCTAAGAAGGTCATTTTTAGTGGTTAAAATTATCTATGAACATAAGGAATAAATAATAAACATGAGGGTAACTGAGTCAAAAGTGAAATGAGGTAGTCATTTTATTAACTATAAACAGGAGCTTTGCTTTACTGGTATTTAGAATTTCAAAACACTGTATTCAGCACAGAAACCTTAATGATCCTCATGGTGCAGTCATTCTTCTGTCATTTATAATGCAATTCTAAACTTAGGAAATAAAAGGAGGGGAGGGTAATGAGGCTTATATGATGCCAAATGAGTCAACATATGATTAATATTGAGTCTCTTTCATGTTCACTATTGCCTGCCTTTCTGCAAAGTGGTTTTTTGTCTGCACTAACTTGGTATGAGAATCAAATCTATTCAATAAATTTCTTGCATGGATTATCCTGTTAGGTTGCTAACAAGTATATTTCCTCAATATTAGTGAATTCTTCTTACTACAAATATGGCAGTCTAATTTTGATTTAGTTCAGGTTGATTGCTATTTTGCTTTGATAAATGAGGAGGAATCCAGTCTTTTTGGACATTGAGGTTTTTTTTTTTTTTTTTTTTTTTTTTTTTTTTTGAGACAGAGTCTTACTCTGTCACCAGGCTGGAGTACAGTGGCATGATCTCGGCTCACTGCAACCTCTGCCTCCCAGGTTCAAACGATTCCCCTGCCTCAGCCTCCCGAGTAGCTGGGATTACAGGCATGCACCACCATGCCCGGCTAATTTTTTGCATTTTTAGTAGAGACGGGGTTTCACCATGTTGGCCAGGATGGTCTTGATCTCCTGACCCCGTTGATCAGTGCTCCTCAGCCTCCAAAGTGCTGGGATTACAGGCATGAGCCACTGTGCCCGGCCACATTTTTTGAACAGGTGATGTGACCTACTCTCCGTGTAAACTTACCACAGTAAGCGTTGTAGACTTTAGTATTTATCTACTTAGTATGGTATGTGTGTGTTTGTGTATAGTTTTTTAAATGTAGAGCATAGCAGTAAGTCTTACTAGCTTTCTTTCTGGGTAAGTCTGTTTTCTAGCAAGTTTCAGTTGCTGTGATACCCTTATGCTTAAAGTAATCTGAGAAATAAGACCATGATAAATGCATTTTTAAATGATTTTTAAAAATTAGCACAGTGGAGAGCAGTGTTTATTATTGCTAGACTAAAGCACAATATTCATTTCTAATGAATCATTGGATGACCTCACAGATAGAATAGCCAATGATTTAAAAGTAATCATAGTAGAAAATATGGCTCTGGCAGGAATCCAAAGGATGAGCCATTCCTTCTCCTTGAAATGCTTCCCTCCCACCACCACCCTGATGTCCACTGCCCTGGTTGTCTTTTTGTGTCTCTGCTATTTCTCAGTCTCCTTTGTGGGACCTCTCTCTTGACCCCACCTCTAGGTTTATTTGGTCTTTAAGAACCAGTTACTTGTCTAAGTCTAAACAACCAATGTCTATTCAGTTGCTCAAGCTGGAAACCTGGGGTTGTTTCCTTTTCCCCATCCTTACATTCATTCTACCAGTAAGTCCTATAGCGCCCACTTGCAAAATATACTTTCAAGTTAGTCTCACTTCTATTCCTCTCTGCTGTCACCATCCTAATCTAGGCCATCCTTATGTCTTACTTGAAAATAGTGCAATAGCATCCTTTCTGAGTTTTCCTTCCCCTCTCCTTCCACCTGGAATTGCTCCAGTTTATTCACTGAAATTCTAGAGATGTTTTTTACAATATAGATTATACCATGTCACTCATTATCTTTGCTTTACCCCTTTAACAGCTTTTCATTTCACTAAGAATTCAATTCTTTCTCACCATCTGCAAGACCATGTCTAAAACAGACTCTGCTTATGTCTCCAAATTGACCTGTAGCTATTCTTTCTCTTGATCTAAAGGATCTGGCTCACCAGCTTCCTTCTCCAAACTAGAGCCAGAAAATATTCTGTTCCTTCTGCTTTGAGCACCTTTCCTTTAGATTTCCTGTGGGGTGGCTCACTGATCCTTCAGTCTCAGCCTAAATGCTACATTGTCAAACAGGTCTTCATTTTACATGCTAAGTAGATCTTCCCCTTTATTCTGTATTCAGCACCCTTTCTGTGACCTTTAAAACACTTTCTCTCTCTTAACGATATATTTGTTTGTTTACCTCTGTATTAACAAGAGGTACTACTAAAATTTTAGCTCTGAGAACACAGATACTCTGTTTATTTCACTTGCCCCCTTACCCCTAATCCCTAGCACAATGTCATATATGAGGTACTCAAAAAATGCTTGTTGAATGAATAAAAGAATCAACAGTGTAAGGATCAGGCTGAGCAGACTACTGTGTAAAGGCAAACTGACACACCCGGAGCAGTGTGGTTGTTAAGAGGGGGTCTGGGGTGGAAGTTAAATGTTGCATAACCGTTATTTTAACTAACATGACTGATTTGTTTCTAAGTTTCCATTGGGAGGATTAGGTGAGATAAAATGTGCAAAAATGCCTAAAATGAAAATATCGTATACTCAAAAGGCTGTCTTCTGTGTAACTCTCCTCCTTGTACTAGACTGTGTGGCCAAGAAAAGTGAGAGTGTCCTCATAGACTACCTCCCCTTTTCATATCCCTCTCTCCATTCTCTTTGTTTATTCTGGGAAATGACCAAGAACCCTAGAGGCTGTGGCAGGGCTGTGTGCAGAGTGTGTGTCCAGCAATTCTTGCACCTCTAATAGCATATTCCTACCTGTGGGTAGGTCATAACCCAACCACTGCATGAAAGAGTCCCCTGAAGTCCTGACAACTGCTGCCCCAGAAACATTCTGGAATTGTTGCCTTCTGTCTGCCCTCTGAATTCTTTTGTTCCATCCAGCTGCCTCAGGTTGAAGAGCCTGTATCTTGGGCTTAGTTTTCATTTGTATGCTTGAACTCCCTTTGGATTAATTCTTTAAACTGTTTCTCTCTAGACCACAGTTTTGCTCAGTGTCCCACAACCTCTGGGACCAACACTCATCCCTCTATCCCCTGTCCCTGATTTCTGGAATCTCAGCCTGAAAAAGACCTCAGCATCCACCTTTAACTAGCTGGAGGCCTTCACACAGAGTTACATCATGTGCCTGCCTAGTTATCTGCAGTTCAAGCATACACTGTGCTCTGAATCCCATGTCTTTTGCGTTTACTTTTTGTACTCAACCTCCTTGGCTTCACGGCCTGCCTAAACTTCTTTATTGCTTCTCTATTTCTTTTTGTCCTTCTGTCAGTGATTGTTGTGACCGTATTTTCACAAAGGATACATTTTTAGGGGTGTTTTTCCAGATTGTGGATAACACTTACTTCCATAAATACTATACTTATGTCAGTAGCAACTCTAGGTCACTCTTTAAATCACTTTGTGGATAATTATAGTTGTGTTTTAAAACCGTCAATCACTATTGCCTGCATTTACCTGCAGTGGCTGATTTTGAAGCTAGAATTGTTGTGTTGGAAATATAATAAATATTAACTATTTACTACTGAAAGGGACAAAGTTTTAAAGGACATATGGTACATGATAAATAGTGGATTCAAGTTATAAAATCACATTGATTTATCTTCTTTTTTCTCAATCTTCCTTTCTTCCTACCCCCTCTGTCTTATGCCGTGAAAATCTTAAGGTAGCGAACTCAGATTATTGTGTATGAACCCTTATACTAACATGCTTTAAGGTTACAAATTGTACATATTACGTTTCTACTGTAAAGTACTTATATGGGAAGCATTAATGTTTGGTATCTTATATTCAGACTTCTCTGAAATATAATTTCTCTGAAATATTATAGGTCATTAGTTATGTTAATTATAAAATCTGCCAATTTGCAGTTTTTTGGAATTTTATATTTTATCTTTTAATGGAGCTTCCTTTTTATTTGAAATTCAAATACAGATCTCCATCCAAATTGATAACAAATTTTGTGTACTTCATTTCTCCTCCATATTTGCATATTGAAGTCATCTGAGGCAAGGTATGTAGGAATAAAAGGAGAGAAAAGGAGAAAGAAAGATGTGTGCTCAAGTCAGAGAAGAGAAAACAAATGTGAACACGCTGGAATCAAAATAAGTTGAATCCATTGCTGAATTCAAGACGTGTTTCTGTATTAGAGATTATCCTTCTGTAAAACCCATAAAGCATGCTCAAACTTCTGTAATGTAGAGAATGAACTAGATCAGAAAGGGGATCTATGAATGAACTATGACAGAATTTTTAAACTATAGAATTATTGTGAAATGGCCACAATTCCCTGCTGATAACTATTGCAGTGGATTTGTTGACTCTTTATTCAGGTGAGTTTAAACGTTAAAATGGCCAAAGATATGAGAAAGAGACAGAAAAAGAGAGAAGAAACAGGGTGAGAAAAAGAGAGATAGGAAGATCCAGACAGAGAGAGACACAGACAGAGAGAGAGAGAGAGAGAGACAGAGATTATGAATGAATGAATATGAATGTGTGTCAAATAAAAGAAGGTTTAAAAAGTGTTTTATTGCAGGCTGATAGTCAGTGGACCTGAGTCCTACTTGAATCTCTCATATGAACTTGACAGGCATCTAACCTCTTTATACCTTTGTTTCCTTACCTGTCAAATAAGGACAAATAAGGTTCTACCTACTGCACAGGTCTGTGGCAATAATACAATGAAACGTTAGATATGGAAATGTTTTGAAAGCATGAAATGCTCTATGTAGATAAAAGTCATATTATCCAAGCATAACATTCTTCTAAAATTTTTTAATTGACATATAACATCATATGCTTTTATCATCTACAATATGATGTTTTGAAATATATATGCATTTACAATGGTTAAATCTACCTAATTAACAAGTGCATTACTTTACATAGTTATTTTTATGGTGAGAATACAACATCCATTGTCCTTACGTGTTTCAAGAATACAATATGACATTAACTACAGTTGCCTTGCTGTACAGTAGATCTCTTGAAATTTATTCTCCCTATTAAACTGTAATTATGTAAACTGTGACCAACATCTCCTAACACCTTTTCCCCCCTAACTATCCCAGCCTTTGGTAACAACCTTCCTCCTCCCTAATTCTATGAGATCAACTTTTTAAGATTCCACATATGAGTGAGATAGTGTGGTATTCATCTTTTTGTGCCTGGCTTGTTTCACTTAACATAATATCCTCTAGGTTCAACCATGTTATTGTAAATGGCAGAAATTAATTCTTTTTATGGTTGAGTAATATTCCATTGTGTCTGTATAACACATTTTCTTTATTCATTCATGCATTGATGGACACTTAGGTTGATTCCATAGCTTGGCTATTGCAAATAGTGCTGCAATAAACATGAGGTGCAGATATGTTTTCAAAATACTAATTTAGTTTACTTTGGGTATATACCCAGTAGTGGGATAACATGGTAGTTCTATTTTTAATTTTTTGAGGAATCTTCATACTATTTTCCATAATGGCTATAGTAATTTATATTCTCACCAACAGTGTGTAAGGATTCCCTTTTCTCCATACCATCCCAACACTTGTTATCTTTTGTCTTTTTGATAATAGCCATTCTAACAGGTGTAAGGTTAGATCTCATGGTTTTGATTTGCATTTTCCTGAAGATTAGTGACACTGAGCATTTTTTATGTACTCATTGGCCATGTTTATTTTATTTTGTTGAGAAGTGTTTATTAAATTCTTTTGCCCATTTCTAAATTGGGTTATTTGGGTTTTTTTGCTACTGAGTTATTTGAGTTTCTTATTTATTTTGGGTATTAAACCCTGGTCATGTGTATAGGAGGCAAATATTTCTTCCATTCTATAGGTTGTGTCTTCATTCTTTTGATTGTTTCCTTAACTGTAAATAGGCTTTTTTTGATGTAATCATATTTGTCTATTTTTGTTTTTGCTGCCTGCGATTTTGAGGTTTTATCCAAAAAATCCTTGCCTGGATCATTGTCATGAAATATTTCCCCTATGTTTTCCTCTAGTAGCTTCATAGTTTTTGGTCTTGCATTTAAGTCTTTAATCCATTTTGAGTTGATTTGTTTATGATGAGAGATAAGGGTCTAATTTCATTCTTCTGCAAGAGTATAACATTCCTACCTTTGAAAAATTAGAGATAAATCAGTGGAACATTTGCTTTTGGATTTTTATAAGTGGAATAATTTATTCAAATTGTCAGTGAAATTAAATATTGTGGGCTTAGAAGTCAAACAGATTTATCTTTAAATCCTGACTCTACCTGTCACTTACTATTGTGCAACATTGGACAATTTATGTAATTCTCTGAGTTCTACTATGGCAAATTTAGAGAGTCAAAAATGAATCTTAAATGAGGGAAGGCTCTTTTTACATTGTGGAACACAGAATAACTACTTAATAATTATGAATAGTGGTAATAATAAATATTAATAGTAGTAATACTACTACTATAATAATGACTAATGTTATTGTCAGTATTGGGTTAATTTTTCACTTTGGTTAAGAAGCTTGGTAACCACAGAGCTTTTATGACTAGGAGCATGATTGTTTGTTTTAAACTTTTAGTTATTTTCAAAATTACTCAATATAAACACCATCTCACTTAAGGAAGACTCTAAATGTCTAATGTATTAAAGCCTTACGCAAAATAATGGTTGGAGGTAAAACTGAACTGAGTATGTCAGAGTAGAAAATCTGCCTTGTGAGACATGTAGGACATTGTAATGAAGCGAAATTTGGCTCCAATTTTCTGGAATTAAGTGAATTGAGTAAAGTAGCCAAGTCACCATTTTCAGTCAAGAGAAAGTGTACACTTTGGGAAAAGGGGGTGATAGAGAATCATGCTGTATTTCTGCCATTGAATACAAACTGTATTTTTACTAGCTGTATTTTTAGTTTAAAATTTAAAATATAAGGTAATCTGTCTCAGAGATTAAGTCAACAAGCATCTTAACAACAGAATTATTCTAAAATGATTTCTTTAATGATCAATTTGAAAATCAAGTCATTGCAGTAATTGAAATTACAACATGTAACACATAGTGGTGGTGTGAGTTGCTGGGTTTCAAAGGACTAACAGTAACATCATGGCACTCAAGGTATGCCCTGATGATAGGGTTGCCCAGGGTGGTGAGGAACTTGTTCATAGTGTATTCATGCTGACCTTGTTGGAAACAAATGAGTTCTGAGAAATTTCAATTATTTAGTGCCTTGAAAGGTAAGAAAAAAATACTTTAAAACATTGAATTGCAATTAGACATATAAATATCTGACATTTTTTTTTCTCAGTTATTACCCTGTTTTGCTGTTTGGGCATCTAAACTTCAGAAATAGAGTTAGTTCTTAATAGATCAGGCCACATAGTTCTTAAATTATGTAATGAAATGCGTACAGTCTTATTTATTCTCAGGCAAGGCACTTTACGTTACTTCTGTGAAACTTCACGGTTTTAATTCCATGATATGAGAGAGGAAGCTTATAGGAGAAGAGCTTGATCTGGATTCTTTTGGAAACCGCTCTATTTTTAGTTAGGCTCACTCGTAAAATGCATCTCTAGAGAGCTGAATGACTTGAATAGTTGAATGAGAGACTTTTAATATTGACATTTTGGAAGTGGATGAACACCTAAAAGAACAATAATTTTCTTTTTCCTCAATTAATATAAGCCTGCCCCATCTGTTAACATGTAACTAGTGATTTCAAGAGCTACTTAGCATTGCTCCTAGTCAATGACAGTGAGGTGAGAGTATTAGTTAAAATGGAGAATACTAGTTGTATTTTTAGTTTTAGAGAAAACTCCATACTGTTTTCCCTGGCTGTACTAATTTACATTCTCACCTACAGTGTAAACTTTGGGAGGCCGAGGCGGGTGGATCACAAGGTCAGGAGATGGAGACCATCCTGGCTAACACGGTGAAACCCCATTTCTACTAAAAATACGAAAACAAACAAACAAACAAACAAACAAAAAAGCCAGGCATGGTGGCAGGCGCCTGCAGCCCCAGCTACTTGGGAGGCTGAGGCAGGAGAATGGCATGAACCCGGGAGGCGGAGCTTGCAGTGAGTCCAGATCACACCACTGCGCTCCAGCCTGGGTGACAAAACAAGACTCTGTCTCAAAAAGAAAAAGAAAAAAATGTAGTCCCTTTTCTCTGCATCCTCTCTAGCATTTTGTTATTTTTTGTCTTTTTGATAATAGTCATTCTAACTGGTTTAAGATGATGGCTCATTATAGTTTTGATTTGCATTTCCCTAATGATTGATGATGTTGAGCATTTTTTCATATACTTGGCCATTTGTATGTCTTCTTTTGAGATATGTTTATTCAGATCACATGCCCATGTTTTAATCAAATTATTATTATTATTATTATTATTTTAAGTTACTTGTATTTTCTGAATATTTGTCCTTCGCTTGAAGCTTGCAAATATTTACTCCCATTCTTCAGGTTGCTTCTTCACTCTGCTGATCATTTCCTTTGCTATGAAGAAACTTTTTATTTATTTTTTGACATAGTCCCATTTGTGTATTTTTGTTGTCTATGCTTTTGAGGTCTTATTCTTAAGACCTTTGCCTAGACTCGATGTCCTGAAGCAATTCCCCTGCTTTTTCTTCTAGTAGTTTTATAGTTTGGGGTCTTACATTTAGGTCTTTAATCCATTTTGAGTTGATGTTTTGTGTATGGTAAGAGTTAGAGATCTAGTTTCTAGAAATCCTGCTGGGTGTTTATTCAAAGGAAAGAAAATCAGTATATCAAAGAGATATCTGTACTCCCATATTTATTGCAGCACTAGTCACAATAGCCAAGATACGGAATCAATCTAAATGTCCATCAACAGATGAACAGATAAGGAAATGTGGTACATATACCCAACAGAATACTATTTAGCCATAAAAAAGAATGAAATCCTGTCATTTGTAGCAACATAGATGAACCTGGAGGACATTGTGTTAAGTGAAATCGGTCAGTCACAGAAATATAAATACTGCATGTTCTCACTAATATGTAAATTGAATGCATAAAAGTAAAGAGCAGGATTATAGTTATTAGAGGCTGCAAAGAGTAGGGATGAGGGAAAGATACTGAAGGGTTGGTTAATGGACAAAAAATTATAGCTACATAAGAGGAATAAGTTCCAGTGTTCTATAGCACTGAAGGATGAATATAGTTAACAATAATTTATGGTATATTTTCAAAAAGCTAAAAGAATTTTAAATATTCCCAACACAAAGAAATAACAAATGTTTAACATGATGGATATGATAATTACCCTGACTTGATCATTACACATTATGTACATGTATGAAAATATCACTCTGTATTCCATAAATATGTACAGTTACTACATGTCAACTAAAAAGGAAAAAAAACGAAGGAAAATTAAGTTACCATCTGAATGACATTTGGGCAAATAAATATTTTATGGGCTATCTTCCCTTTCCACATCATTGTTTTTAGACTATTAATGTTTCCTCATGATTTCATGATTTAATTCAAAGGAACTAAATAATCTATTTTAGAACTGCAGGAAAAAAGTTAGAAGGCAATTGACAATTGGTAAATATTACAATGTATGTAATAAAAGATAAATATTATTGTTCACCAAATAACTATGTCGCTAACATTAATTTTGGCCCAGTGATTCCTTTGTTTTGTATCAAATGCTAATTATAGGTCTGAATTCGGCAAACAGTTTTAATTTCCTCATGACTATTTTTGTCATAAGATTGGGATAGCTATAGCAGAGTTGGTTGATGTGAAAATACAGTGTGAACCTTGTTGAAAACTGGTTTGTGGTTTTGAGGGAATATCTAAATTGGCCAATAACTTTGCAGGATTAAATTTTATCTTTATGTGGGCTGGTTGGTAGTTCTTAGCTCTTAGCCAGCTTATATCTACGGAGTTCATTCAGAAAAGCTGTTAGGCAAGAAATAGGATCCATGGTTTGGGCAGAATGTTAACAGTTGTGGCAGCAACAGGACTACCATTTTTCTTTCTTATAGGTATTAATCAAATATTTCACAATAGATGGATGGAGTTGTCCTTTGAAAATAACTCGGAATTAGAAACTTTTAAGAGGCTCTGCAAGGAGTATGTCTGTGTGAAAGAGCTGTGGACTGTCATGTCCTCAATGAAGACTTGCATATCTGAGTTCCCAAATGGATAGACAATACTGTAGGCCAAGGTGACTGTGAAAATCATTTATTGCTTCCCCTGACATTTGATCCCAAAGTTGACCATTCAGTGCAAAAGAAATTTAGTGAGTGATGTTTTTGGTTAAAAATTTTTATTATAGAAGATTTGTGCTACATTTTCAGATTGCTTTAGCTGATTTCCATTCTTAGCAATAACTTAATAGCTTTGACTATGTCTTTTAAAGTGCCTGGAAGTCTTTTTTAATCAAAGAGATCAGATGTTAATGCTCACATTTCTGGGCAAGGCTGTTCTTGGCATGTTTACTATTGCCTGTGACCTGACTGAGGGGGAAACTGATCTAAAACATGAGTGAAAGTAGAGAGTGGGCACACTTCAGGCCTCTGGAGATAGTTCTTGAAATTGAGATGATACCTAATTCTCTCCTAATATGTAAGAGTTGCCTGAGAGTAAGTGATTTAAATTCCAAATAAATGTAAGCTTTATGAGACAGTGGTTCCCAAGAGTTTCAATTATAAAACTCCCTTATTAACATGATAATCAATTTTGCTTTCAGTATTCATTCATTGATGAAATCCACAACAGAAAACCTCCACAAATTTAGTAACATTTTACGGTAAATTTATATCATTTATTCTTTATGTCTGTTATATTGTCTATAAATCATACCCTTTTTTATAGTCCTTCACTGGTGTTTGGAATAAAATAAAACTCTTTATTGTAGTCTTCAAGGTCCTATGAAACCCATCCCCTGCCTACCTCAGTGATCTTATTCTCCCATCCCATTCCTTCTTTCTCACTGTATGCTTCAACCATACAGGTCTCCTTTCTGATCCTTGAATATATCAAGGTCATTCCAAACTCTACACCTTTGTCCTTGTTTTTACTTCTACTTAGAATGCTTTTCCTCATCATCACTGCAATAGAGAAGACAATGGTTGGATCTCATTGTCATATAATCTTTATTTCAGGGAGGCCTTCCTGACCACTTAATCTGAACTAGCCTTCCCTACACCTTGAAATAACCCTACTGTTACTTACATATTGCTAGCCTACTGTATGGTAACCATAATGTAGAATATCCTTTTATTAGCTTAAGAAAAACTAATGGGGGCCTGTTTATTAACAGTGAATAGTGCTGGCTCCCTTATTTGAGAAGTAGGTATATGTTTTCCTATACTCTAAAATTGCCCATTTTTACCTAAGATTGTGTAGAAAGATAATTTCTGTCAAGTATTTTTTCTTTATATTCAGAAATTTTCTCTGTAATAAGTAAATGGGGAAATGGATTTTCCAATTTATTTTTCTAAAATTGAACATTTGAAAGAACTATTGCTAATCCTGGCATTAAATTATCTGGGGATATTATACCACCTCATGAAATTTTTAAGGAAAGAAAGGATTATCATGTTGGTTTCAGAATTTATAAATTAAGTTACACTAAATTCTTAGGGTGTTAGAAAAATACTCTATATCCAGTATTGTGCTGGAGCCAACTTGCGCTGGCTCATGTAAGATCTGCTTGTTAATTTCCAGGAACTTTGCAAATAGGTTGATTTTGCATGAAAGCTTGAAATTGGCCATGGTGGGAGTATTTACACCATGGAAATTGGCAAATGCTACACACCATGGCTTCCTCCGCTTTTCTCCACCCAAGCCAGACAGCCAGAATACCAGCATATCATTTTATATAGCTAATATTTCAGAGGCTGACATTTCAATGATGACAAAGGAATAGGGATAGCTCAAATGAGTCAAGTCACTTTTATGGGTGTTTAGATTTAAAAAGCCACACATTTTGGGCATGAAAGAAAAATTATTGTGTAAATAATTTGTACACAAAGGCAGATAGTAAAGATTAAAAAAAATCATGATCTTTGTGGTTGCTTCTTATACCTCCCAAGTCAGGCTGCTGAATTATTTCAAAATATTGTTAAAATATATACTCTGGGTTGAGCAGATGGCTACCTTCTGGTACTTGTGATATCGGCTTTCCCCACCTCCCATACTAATAACCCAACTCAACTCACTGATTTTATATGCATTATATCTTAGTTACAGTGAGTGTCTTAGACCATTTCTTTGGGGAAAGAAAGGGATTCAAAGAAGAATTAGATGGAGGCCCTGATTAATTATAGTCTATAATGTTGGAGAAAGTAAAGACTAATGAGAGTTGACCTAAGGTTTTCAGTCCTCAATAGGAAAGGACTTAAAGGAAAATTACATGAAAAGGCAGGGCTTTGAGTATTATTCTCTGACAAGACCATCTTTGGGGTTGTACTACACAGAGGCACAAGGTATCTATCTTGCTATGAGAGCAGAGACAAATTGTGACAATTCAGAAATAATGCTATTTGGCAATATCTGTATGAAGGTATAAAATAGTAAGATGTGGTCCTATATTGATTAGTTTCTTTTGAAGTGACAGAACAGCCTATATGGAAGCCTCCAGTTTGTTTCTTCAGAGACCTGCAATTAAATGTCCTCCATCCAAAATAAAATTTGAGAAACAAAAACATCCTGAAATCCCGTCCTTCCCGTCCCACACTCTACATTCAGTGATAAACAGTTGGAAAGTTTGGATAATTCTAAGGAATTGTGTTAGGGCTCATTGTTTAATCTTTTGCAATATCTTCATCAAACAGATTAATAATCTTATTTATGAGAGGGGAGAAAGCGACTTCAATCATATTTGGATGGCGCTAATTATAATTATGTTCTTGGAAGAGGGCTTCATTTTTAATCTTGCTGAATTTCTAGAACTTAAATCTTTATAGGGCACTATTAATACTTCCTAAAGGATAATGTATCATCTGTATGTAGCTGAACAAGTTGTGGTTGTTGATTAGTTTTTATTGTACAAGAAACTATGAACCCATCAAATGGCCTCACTCTCTTACAAAAAAAAAAAAAAAGAAAGAAAGAAATTTTTAGGAAAGAGAAAATGTAATGCAATTTGACCAAGATTAATTTTCTGAATGCCAAATAAGCCTAGATTCTTGGAAAATTAATCCCAGAATAGGAGATCTCAGGAGTCAATATGAAGGTGCCACTGCTATTCTTGAGACCAGGAGTGGTGAAGGTAATTATAAGGAGGGGTGAAGATAATACTGCAATTAATACTGCTACAACCTTTATCCCCTACCATTTACTGAAAGTAACATTTTATTCTTCGGTCTTCACATATAAACCTATTCAGCTGGTATTTTTAAAATATCATTTTGTAGATGATAACATGGAAATTCAGAAAAGTAAGACAACCCACTCAAAATTTTTGAGGTGTCAGGGCTAGGATTGAAACCCAAATATATGTCTCTTCAAAACCTATGTTTTTGTTTTTTTTTTTTTACATTTTAATAGGCACATACATTCTTACTCTAAAATCAATTTTGTATCCTGCATTTTCACTTAAAAATAATAGAAGAATTTCCCCCATGCCATTAACACTCCTCATAAACAAAATTTTAATGGCAGCATAACATTCCACTCTAGGATTATTCTTCATAGTAATGAAATTTCAATTGTTTTTATTTTTATGTGTATCTTTGCACTACTTAAAACTGAATTATTACAAAACATAATGGTGAAGGCTAGGCTGGTTAGACTGAGGTCTAGATGAAAAGCCTCCCAGAAATGGGGAGGGAAGACTAACACTTTAGTCAGTATTCACTACCGCAGGTCATTTCCCTGGAAGCCACTTGCTAAGAAAATGAGGACAAAGGTCAGCTTGTATTTAATTTTTTAAAAATTAAGACTTTTAATATGACATTCCAAATGTGCTGTCTCCTCTCTGGATTGCTAAGTTCTTTGCTTTCATCTTATCCGGCTTCTGACTTCTCTGATACTGCTCTGATTGTCCTCCTCCTGATAAAATATTTCTTAATATTTCTTCCACTTTGATTTTTTATTCTTAGAAAGTCATTTGGAACTTCTTATCCCAGCAAATAAATATCCCAATGTTTTAAGTTCTGCTAAAACTTTCTCATTAACCACTGAATTCCAATTACAAAATTTATGAATATGTTTCCTACTGACTACCTGTATTGAATCCCATACCTAAAGCATGTTGCACTTCAAACATCTTGTTCAATAGAGTTGTATCTGCCTGGTTACCTCAGTCTAAGCTGCTTGAAGAAAGAAATATTCTCTAAAAAGCATGGGACATGTATAAAGAACTGTTGCATTTCTACCAGTTGTTTCAAATAGCTAAGTAGGAATCCAATTCTTTTTTAATCCAAAATATTACTTGAGCAGTATTATCTTCCACCATTTACTGAAAGTAACATTATATTCACCAGTCTTCACACATAAAGCTGTTAGGTTGGTATTTTTTTAAATACTATTTATAGATGACTGGCATCTTAGTAGACACTGGGCATAAAATAAAGAACAAATTTAAAATGATCCCTGCTTATGTGGAGCATTAAATATAGCGGAAGAGGCACATAAAAAATAAGTAAACATTTTTTTCTATAATTGTGTATAGTACAATACATCCCTGATGTTCTTTTATAAATATAAACAGTAGTAACAGTATTTGTTCTGGAATGTTGAAATTTTATTCATGTTTATTCTTAAACTAAATTACAAACTTTAAAGTATGTATCCATTGGTTTTCTAGCAATCTTTGTGATTAAGAAAAAGTCTAAAGCAAAATGGACTTGTATGATTTCGTTTGTTGGTTGGTTGGTAGGTCACTTATTCATTAAATGATAGAATACTTAAAAAAATTCTTAGTGCCTTTTTTTTTTTTTTTTTTTTTGCTGCCATGGAACTACTTTGTTCTCCAGTCTTCCAGAAAATTATTGGATTCCTAACAAGAAAATACATTTGTGGTGTGCCAGAGCACTCTATGGGGCTGCTAAACCTCTCAAACTATGAAAGAGCTTGTCAGATGTGCCAGTAAATCTTCCCTCTCTTGCCATAGGTCCAAGGATCTTATAAAGGAAGCTATCCTTGACAATGACTTTATGAAGAACTTGGAGCTGTCACAGATCCAGGAGATTGTGGATTGTATGTACCCGGTGGAGTATGGCAAGGACAGTTGCATCATCAAAGAAGGAGATGTGGGGTCACTGGTGTATGTCATGGAAGGTACGGTTTGTAACTCCAATCCTCTGACATTCAAATATTCTTTTTTCATCTTATCAGCTGCTCACAGATGGCAATGCGTTACATGGAAAATTCCATTTTTCCTTCTTTTATTGAGAAATTAGTTTGAGAAGAGTTGAAACACTACTTAGATAAAGTGGTTAACTAATTATGGGAAGTGTTTGTATTTAGAATATTAATATGAGAATCCAGTATTTTTTCAGACATGGAAAAGTTAAAAATGTGAAAAAAGAAATATAGTTCATTACACTGAATATTCTGCATGCAGTCAGGTCACTGAGCAAACATACAAAGCTTCAGCAGAAGCTCAAGATCACTGGAAGTATTTTTGGTCCGATAATTTAAGCATCTTCAACTCTCCCCTTAACTTTTAATATGTGACTAGTTTTCCTGCTATGAAGCTTCTGTAAAAAGAAAATGTTTTTCATGTGTATGACAGAGGCAGACAATAAAGGTTGAATGGAATATTACCTGCCTAATTAATAGGAATGATAGCTTGTTTCATACATCCTGTAAAGACTAATATAGAAAGTGTTTTGAAAAAAACTGAGGCACGCACTGTGTAAATATGTTTTATGCCTAGCTAATTTTTCATAATACTTCTTTCTGACCTGAAATCTATAATGACATGCTTTTCTTTTGTGGGAAGAAAGTAGCTTGAGA